>NC_064921.1:147365306-147668778 GCF_023897955.1 Schistocerca gregaria
ATATCTGTAATATACAATACAAACTAATGACTTAAATAAAATAGAAAGAAACTTCCACATGGGAAAAATATATTAAAAACAAAGATTCCAAGACTTACCAAGTGGGAAAGCACTGGTAGACAGGCACAATAAATAAAACACACAAACACACACACAAAATTTTTAGCTTTCACAACCGACGGTTGCTTCTTCAGGAAAGAGGGAAGGAGAGGGAAAGACGAAAGGATGTGGGTTTTAAGGGAGAGGGTAAGGAGTCATTCCAATCCCAGGAGTGGAAAGGTAAGTCTCAGTCCGGCACACAGTTTTAATCTGCCTGGAAGTTTCATATCAGCGCACACTCCGCTGCAGAGTGAAAATCTCATTCTGCATTCAGTTACAGTTTTTCAGTGAACCCAAGTTCTAGAAAACAACCAGAGAAAAATTTGTGTATCACTCTTGTTTTCAAATGTGGGCAGAAGAAAAGTGCCTTGATGACTTGTTTCAAATAAGCTGTTTGATTAATATTATCTGACAGATGAACAGCAACACATTTTTTTAAAAATTGGTATTAAGTTGTCTCAGTAATCCATTCAATACTCAGCAACATTTACCTTATTAAATTATTAAACTGACAATAGTAAAATATTTCTTTTATGTTTCAGTAAACACACTGGAGGTCATTACAATGCGTAACTGTGGCTCAGTTCCTATGAATGGACCGATGAATGTGTCATGCAATGTGCAACTGCCTCCTCATAGCAGCATTGAACGCTGCCATGTTTGTACAGAGGATGGGTGCAACACAGCTCCAGCTAAAAGGAGCACTTACTGGGTAGCAGTAGTGTCTGTCCTCGTTGCAGTTCTAAATGGTTCAATAAAGTGTTACTTCTGAAGTGTGCAATAGTTTTCATTTGCTCAGGAGTGGTGTATACCATTTCTTGTTAAAGTTACTGCAGGAAAACAAAGATCACTGCAGTGTCAGAAGTACTATGTTATTCCATGTCTGTGTTTAGCTGTCAGACATCAGGAATTTGCAAAATTAATAATCAACAGCTTTAAGAACTGAAAAGAACTGGGGGTACCATAACAAAGAACTACTTTGTGGCAATTTTTAAACTGGTGGCAGATTTATACTCATTCTAGTTTTTTTTTCTTCTTCTTTAATCTATGTGTATATTACTTGCTCTTATAAATAATAAATACTAAATTGTGAAGTGATAAATATCTGGCAGCAATATCTTATTCATAAAGTAGAAAGTTAATGATGAGGTCATCAGGGATAAAAGAAATATTGAGCTTATCAACGAGGAGAGTAGTTATCTTGACAACAGTGGCTCACATAAACACTGAAAGTTAGGGCCCCTTACAGTGATGATTTGCTTTCTGATGTGGTAAAGGACAAGTGAAAAGAATGCTTATTGTTACCAAACAATTGAATTTAGGTTTCAGTAATGTTTTTGTTGGTGCTTCCTATCATTTGATTTCTCATACAAAGTGATCCTAGCACAAGCCATCTAACATTTTTTGCTCTTGCCACCTAATCATCCCTTCTTCCCCTTTCCCATGCACTTTTCTACTATTTGCACCTTGTATTTGTCAGCTAAACCACCCATTCTCCAACTCACATTCCTCTCTTTCCAGGTTTTACCCTCTCTTCTTCCTTTTTTATGTGTCATTCACTTTTTATTTTCCATACCTCTTGAGAATATTTCAAATTTATACTTGGAGTATCCTGGTTACTCAAGATTCTGTTTATAGTTCCATCATTTCTCTCATGTGTAATCCCATTTTGTTTGTTGATTTGTGTGAGTCCTCTTGTTTATTTTTGATTTCAAATTAAGATGAAAGTTGTAATACTTATCTAAAGTGATAAGTTGTACTTTCTCAAACAGTCTTGCCTTCTCCTGTTCTCCTAGTTATGTACCAGAGTTAGTTCAGTGCTGTTGTTTCTTTTCCTCAAATATTTCCAGGCAGCATATATTTTCCTATCTGCAATACAATGTCTCCACTATATATAGTGAGTAACAGTCTATCCTTTTCATAATATTGCCATTATTCCATCCTGGATTTTCCAGTGTTTAAAAGAATGACCCTTTTGTATGACCATCATGGAAGAGGGAATCAAAAACGAGTGTATCTGTATTGTTATTACTGTTTCTCAAATTCTTGTATAATAACTGTACAACTGCTGTCTTATCTACACAATCCTCGAATGTGTGTTTTTGCACACATATTCAAAAATCTAAATATCCAAGTAGAGATAAATTCTTCAAAGGCATTGAATTTACATTGCCTTTTTTTTTGTGTATTATGCTATGTGAAATATTAAATATCTATTTGAAAACACAGTTAACGATACAAGACTAAAATTAAAACAGATCTTCAGGAAATATTTTATTGCGTGCAACAGTATGTGTTCTTGTGAAGTGTTATTTTCTACAGTGGTGAAGAAAATATATAATATGTATTTTCATGTTGTTTGATATATGTATAAGTTCAGTTTTGTGATTGCTGTGCCATGAAATCGTATCAGTATATGTCAAAGTATAAGAATTGTGTGTGTTGTTATGAAGAAATTATTTATTAGTCAAAGATCAACTCTGTCTTCTTTGGCTTTATATGTTATTGATTGTCTTTATCACATAGTTCTCAATTTTTTGTAATTGCTATTAGATTAAATCCAATAATTTAAACAATAAAATTGAAACATTTTGTACAAATTAATAAATGTGTCATACCATATACGCATGTGTGTTTTTGTGTCATTAGTACTTTTTTTGACTGATATCAACTATTTATGACAGCTATATGTCTCAGTGTAAAATTAAGAGGACTGCTGCTATTTCAGAAAAAAAGAGCTGATTCCTTACGTGTATTAAATAGTGGCTGTTATCAGATATTGCTAGTTTAATATCTGCAGGACAACACTGCAGTTTATCATAGAATAACAGTTACTTGCTGATAAAAGAAAACAAGAGCTCCTGACAAAGACCAACAATATCTGTCATACAGCTGACAGGAGGCACATTTATTTAATCCAGATGACCAGGCACTTTGCAGAAGGATAGGCTGATACATTGTGCTATTAATTCTTTTGAGTTTATATAGTACTTCAGTTTCTCACTTTATATCAGATGGAATATGTAGAAGATCATTGCACCAATCTGACCCCTTGACAATGAGGCTGACTCCATATGGGAATTACTTTTTTGTTTTGTGTTATGGATGTATAATTGAAAACTGAATTGAACAACTGAGTATTACTTTCATCATAACTAACAAATACCATTAAGGTTTAGTATTCTAGGATGTTTGAGAAGTTCTCTGTAAAAATTTATATCTATTTACTCCACAAAGTATTATTACTGCTCACTTTTGAAGAATGAATACTTTCTTCACTTTAGTGCAGTACTCAAGAAGATGATTATGTTAAAAAAGTGAGTGAAGTTGTTCAACACAAGCCAACACCCTGATCTCCAAGCCAGAACAATGAGAAATACTTGTAAATGGAAAAGATGCTGAACCAAGCCTTTTGATTTGTTCCAGTATGTGTTCACTCTCTTTTTGCTTGTTATCCAGCTAGACCATGCGAATTTTACACACAGTGTTTCATTTTCTCTATGACCATTAATGGCTTCTTACGATAATAGCTAGCCATTTTTATATGCTTGAAATTATTTTTGTAGGATTAAGATTCAAACATTTGGCTGTGAACCCATTGCAAGCCTATTTAGCTATTGCTTTATTGAATAAAAGCAATACTGAATAAAGATTCTTGATTCATCCAGACTATGTATAGTGCAGGTTAGTTAGGAGTCTTGGTTAGTATGCTTAGATTATCACCAGGCATTTCAGTCTCTGAATAGTCCATAAATACACTGCAAGTATATTTATGAATCTTAATAACAGGTGGAGATCCAGTACTAATCCTTGTAAGACTTAATATTTTCTGTTGACACAGTATACATTTAATTTTGACACTGTGATGCAGTTTATCATTGTTCCCCTCTGCTTTCTGTTATGAAGATAAGATTCCATCCACAAAAGAGGGATACCATCAACACTACTACATGTTAGTTTCCCTATTATAAGTTTACCATGCAACCAATAAAGGTGGCAGAGCCATCAGTTATGATTCTGTCAAGCTATATTGTTCTTTTATTATCTAAATATAATTTCTCACATTTTGCTGTCACTCTTTCAATACTATGATTCATAAACCATTTGTTATGGTTTTACATCTAAATCAAGGTAAGAGGGTGCACAAATATAAATTATCAGCAGATTAGGACCTTCAATCCTAGCTAGGTCTTTACTGACGGAAATAATCCAAATATGTTCCTAAGTAAATCTCAATTATTCTTGACCAGAATTTGCCTGTCAGAAAATTGACATTAAAGTTACCACAAACAGTGTCTCCAGTTACAACTGTATAACCTTGTTAGTACTGTGGGTACATGATAAAACTGCTAATATTTTGTGTTAGTAGCCTGTACACTTTCAATATTACAGTCTGAATGTTTCCAGATGCTGTACTGTAGTGCAGTATTCAAAGGACCATACATTACAACAGTGAAAAAGCTATAAACCCTGAGACTTAATGCAAAATAGCTGGCCGGTGTGGCCGTGCGGTTCTAGGCGCTTTAGTCTGGAACCGCGTGACCACTATGGTCACAGGTTCGAATCCTGCCTTGGGCATGGATGTTTTTGATGTCCTTAGGTTAGTTAGGTTTAAGTAGTTCTAAGTTCTAGGGGATTCATGACCACAGATGTTAAGTCCCATAGTGCTCAGAGCCATTTGATTTTTTTGATGCAAAATGTAATTTTCTGTGCATACTGACTCATCTTTGCTTTGAACTTACAAATTTCCTTTATGTATTGATCTGTGGATGAGACCACCAGCACCTGGAAAGAAGACCATGGTTAACTTAGTGTAATGTCATGCGGATCGAGCCAGGCTTGGTGAAATGCTGCATTGACAGAATCAAGGTGCATACCCTGCAATCTTTCTTAAATGACTTTACAGAACCTATTCAGCAAAAAATTTGATTTCTACATTACTAGTGGCCTTATATTTCAGTTTAGTGGTGAGTACCCACCCTTTAATTAATGGTCGTAGTTATCATGATACTGTATCTAACAAATTCATAAATGTTTCAATGAAAAATAGAGGTTTCTGTGAATTTGCATTTGGTGCATATTAGACTGTATATTGCTGTGTATGAAATGTAGCTAACATTTTGAATTTTTCTTTAAACTTGGCAGTTTCGAGATAATGTAGCATGTTAACATGTTCAAATGTTAGTGTGCAAAGAGGAGGGTATTTTGTAATATGGTTAACGTATGGATCTTTATCTACAATGATACAACAGAAACTACAGTTCTTATTTTTGATTTTATTTCATTTTTTTCCAAGCCAATACTGCAATTTTTAAGTCATCAACAGCTAGTGAAAAGATAATTCGTTAGTATGAAAAATATGACATTTCATCTCTAATGGTACTATAAACTGACACAATAAATCTTTCCAACAGGTTTTCTTTCCACACTTCAGATACCTTTGACATATGAAAAGTTTAAGGCAAATAACATGTCATATTTCTATTCCTGCCCCTGCATAGAGTAAGGGAGTGAATCTTCTTACTACAAATATCTCTTAATCCATCAGTGAAAGTGACATTGACAAATAGTTGGTAAGGTTCTGCAAATTGTCAGTTTGTCCAGAGTTAAAAAAGTTCCTTAATGGGTCAATTGTACTCTGCTGAAAAATGCAGAATTGTTTGACTAGAAATAACAAATTTGATGCCTGTTTATCTATGGTTAAAAAGATGTGTTAACCTTTCTCAAAGCATCATCAGTTATATGTAAAGACTACATTTCTTTTTTTCTTTCTTTTCTTTTCTCTCTCTCTCTTTTTTCTAAAAAAACAGTATAATTTACACAGCATAGCGCAGAGTCTATTATGACAGGATACTGAAACAGAACGTCTTACTAAACAAGCAGCTTGTGATAAGAGAGATCAACAGCCCTCATTGTGTCAGTTTATAGTAACATAAGAGAAGAAATTGCAGCATGTTTTTCATATTATTAAATTTTCTTTTCAGCAGCTGTCAATAACTCTTTAAAAACTTCAACACTGGTTTGAAAAAAAATAAAATAAAAGCTGTAGCTTCTGCTATATGACAACAGATAAAGATCCATATGTTAACCAGTGGAAAAATACTCTCCTCTTCACATGGCATCATTTGCCAAAATCTTGTTTTGATATCTCAACTAGTTTATGAAGTATGAGGAATGTTATCAATATTTCATTCCTGCACATGTGTAATTGGAAATGAACTTGCTACATCACATCTGTTTTCTTGAGTTTGGAGACAGATATTGATCCCATCCAAGTTAAAAAAGAAAAAAAAATTCAGAATGTTACCTTCATTTCATACACAGCAACATATGGTCTACTAGCACCATACGCAAAGTCATAGTGGCCCCCTTTTTTCATTGCAATGTTTTCAGATTTGTTGCATGAAATATTGTAATAATTATGACAGTTAATGAAAGGATGAGCACTTCACCATGAAGCTGACATATAAAACCACTAGTAATATAGAAATGATTTTTTTTACTGAATAGATTCTATAAAATTGTCTTAGAGAGATTGCGGGATGTGCAACTTGATCCTGTCAGTGCACCACCACGTCAATCCTGGTCCACTCTGTGCGACATCACACACACAAATGAAGAAATGATAATGTCTTTAAACGATGCCTCCAAGATGTTCACTGGAGTTACACCTATACATCTATTTTGAAAGTTTATATTTTAGCTCCAAAATCAACAGCTGGTATATCATAATGAGTGGGAGGGATGCCAACTGTGCCACTAAAACCAAAGTCATTGCATTAAATATTGGTTATAAACATATAAGCAACCAGGAATTTATTGCAAAAATCTTCAGTGACCACATCACAAGTGCTGTTGGACAAATAGGTTGCAATGACTTTTTGGGAAATGCCATGGAAATACCAGAACATAACTAGAAATTAAGTAAAGAAAACCACTGTCTCTTTAAAAAGCTAAGGATAATCAGATGTAGTTCTAAAAGTATATTCATATCAATTATGCAAAATTTTGGCTCACATAATGTTTACATGAATCATGGTGTCTGTGCAGGTGGAATAAATGTTGCTATAGTGAAGCACTTCACAAAAGGGAGATACAATGCAAGTTACAAATTATCATCCTGTCTCTCTCTTGACCATGTAGATAAAAGTCGTAAAGAAAGTACTGATTCCCAAAATTGTGATGCACCTAAAAAAACTTTGACATAATGAGTGAAAGGCAGTTTGTCTTCCAAAAAGGTGTGTCCCTGACTGAATCTGTATTTTCCTTCATGAGTGATGTACTGGAATCCCTAGATAAAAAAAAGACGCAAGTTAAGATGTTTCATTATCTGTATAGTGATTGCAGGATTTGTCAGCATATTCCAATGATAAAATCTTCTAAGCTGATCATCCAAGAAGATTTTATCATTTTGTGAACTGTCTGAGGCTTTCAACAGTGTTGATCACAAAATACTTATCAAAGTAGTATGCAACTGTGGCATCATAGGGACAGAGGGAAACTAGCTAAATCCTGCCTTCAAGACAGGAAGCAGAAGGTGGTTTTGGTTGTGATCAGCAAAGCAGGTGAGGGGGTAGAATCTGGCTGAGGCACTGTACTCCATAGGGTCCCCCATGGATCTGTCTTTGGACCACTGCTGTTTTACACACACACACACACACACACACACACACACACACACACACACACACAGGGTGATTATTAAAGTTAAACTTTCAAAACGCTGTGGAAATAACACTACTGGTCAGAATGATGTCAAATTGCAATGCAATATTATTGGAGAAGGGGGAAAACGTATGACAGAAGGAAAAAATAGTGTGAAAATTGATCAGTAGATGGCACTGTATGTGCCAGAATACATAAATGAAAACACTTGTCATGTGCACAACCCACTGAAGTTGGTATAAACACGCTGGGTACACGGCTTTTCCTCCTTTTGTGTCTGCGCTGTTCGCCATGGCTGTCTCAATGCAGGATCACACTCTGCTTCTAATGCTGTATTAGAAGAATGATGAGTATGCACATGTCACTCAGCAGAAGTTCTGGATCCTGAAGCATTGGTGAAAAGGCGTTGGCCCAATGACTGCTCTGGGTCTGGAGAAAATGATTCGAAATTTTAAAAGACAGGTTTCTTTGTGTGTGGAGCCTGGTAGAGGGAAGAAACTAATTGATTCAACATCAGTGGAAGCAGTGGCCGCAGTAATGCAGGAGGAGATGAGTGGTGGTGTGCAAGCATGTAGTGCACAGAGAATTTCCCGAACATTGGACATACCTGTGAGCATGGTACATAAAATTCTACGAAACGTCCTCCTTTGCCTTCCATTCAAAATTACCCATGTGCATGAGTTGCTGGAAAATCTACAAGCAAATTGGCCAGTACCATTTCATCCTGAAAAGGTGACTGTGTGGTGCAGGTTTATGGCATCATCGTAGGGCAATATTTTTTCGAAGAGACAGGTGCTTCCAGTCCTGTTACCTGTACCATCACTGGTAAGCTCTGAGTGTCTTTTGTGCAGCCACATCATACCAGCTGTCCAACAGTGTGGATGTGTGGATGGGATCATTTTTATGCAAGATGGCACACCTATGCACATTGCAAATCCAGTTAAGCAGCTACTGAAGCACCATTTCTGAAATTCTAGAATTATCATGCACCATTTCCCTACAGCCTGGTCACCCTGATCACTTGATCTTAATCAATATGATTTCTGGCTGTGGGGTTATCTGAAAGATGCTGTGTTCCGTGTTCTGATTGCAAACTTAGCTGCATTGAAGACATGCATTGCGAAATATATTCTGAACATGACCCTGGAAACACTTTGATTAGTTTTGGAACATGCTGTTTCTCAATTTCAACTTGTTGCAGAAAACAGTGGACACCATATTAAACATGTTTTGTGCCAGTCACATGGAAATTAATAACCTGATTTGATTTTGACTGATGCTTTTTACACGGGTTTTGGCCTCAGAATGGTTAAATGTGATTGATATTTTTTATGCAGTTTTTTGCCTCAAGACAATTAAAAACTGTATGACTGATGCTTTTTATGCAGTTTTTGGCATAAGGACAATTAAAAACCGATGTGAATGTCACTTTTTATGTGGTTTTTGGCCTCACGACAATTAAAAACTGATTTTTCTCATATGATGTGATATGACCTTGCCATGGTGGATGGGCTTACGTAGCTAACAGTATCGCACCTGTTCACCTGTGCAAATTGAGTAGTACAGTTTGTTTAATGTCAAATGTACACCTGTGCAAATTGAGTAGTACAGTCTGTTTAATGTCAAATGTCCACCTTAGGCATTTTTGAAGTATTCATTTGTCATTTGTGCTCAACTACTATTAAATTATAATGCCTACAATGCTATCTATTGCTACATTTTATAACTATTTATTTTTCTTCTGCCATATGTTTTCCCCTTCTCCAATAATATTATGTTGATATTATGTTGCAATTTGACGCCATTCTGACCAGTGGTGTTATTTCTACAGCGGTTTGGAAGTTTAACTTTGATTACAATCACCCTATATAGCTATATTCAGTTCAACTCTGATCACAAAATCCCATAGGAGACACCTATTGCCTAAGACAGTCTGCAAATTTGAAGGGTACTCTGCATCAAATTCTAAGGCCTCCACATGGATAGCAGGCTTGGCTATGACATCATGTCCTACAAATCATAAAATGGTTGTCCTTGGCTAGTTTTACCATTAGGACAATCTCACATATTGGAGACATCATTGTTATAAAGTGCACTTACTGTGTGTGCTTCTACTCTATTATCTGTTATGGAATTAACTCCTGCAGCAATTTACCCAAATCAAAGAAAAGTTTCTAGCTGCAATAAAAGTTCATGTGAATTATGTGCAGAGTTCCCCCAAGAACCTCCTGTCATAAATACTTTACAAGAACGTGGGACACTTACTACAACTTCCCAATATATTTATTTAAATCAGTCTCGGGCACAGACAGTTGCACAGTTTACCAGTATTACAATAATTAATTCATTGCCAAACCAAAGCTGTATGTAGTAACAGTGCATTATTTAAAAATAAAATGAAAAGGTATTTACCTGATGAAACTTTTTATTTGTTTTGTGCATTTTTAACAGAGAAATATAGAACTTTTATGCCTATATTTACTCTGTTTGTTTGTTATATATTGTACAATATGTGCCAATCCATGTGCAATGTCTTTTTTCACTATGATTCTGGTTTGTTCTGAATTTATGTTTTTATTTTCCCTATATATATATATATATATATATATATCCATGTTCTAGAATCTCATGCATATAGTAGTATCTAAAGAATATGTACGTAAAGTAAAATAAAAAACTGAAGGCAGAAAATGCCAAATTTTTAAAACTGAAATAAAAGAATACTTTATTAGCCACGCCTGTAAATTATATGAGTATATGGACTGGGGATATGAATTCCACTTAACACTAATATTCCCACTAAACAAGCATTAATTTTACCACTATACAGACACAGTTCTTTGTCTGTTTAAAGTTAAACATTATAATTTGATTTGTTCCACATTCCTGATGAATCACCTTCTTAATGGAATTTATAGGATATAATTTATAAAGGAATGAATGAAACTTTCCAGAATTTCTCAATATTTTCTTTATTCCATTTACTTTTTTTTATCTTGATTCTTATCCCTCCACTTTTTCTCAATGTTATCTCCCCTCCTAGTTTTTAATTGCAATGTTCACTTCTCATTCTCTAATCCACCTTTACTTCTCTTTTGTCGTCACCATCTCTGGACTCTGCTTACCAGTGTATTATGTTTCGCCTCTTACTTCCTGACCCCTCCTTAATTTTTTGTCTTCCCTTGTCTTCACAAATGGTCGATCACTCCCATCCTAGGGTCTGAGTCATCTGTTCTTCCTTTTTGAACTTGTCTAACATATCCTTCTCTTTTCTCTGAGGAACGAAATAATCATAGCGAAAGATATGGTAGTTTTCACGTGTGGATGTCACATAACAGAATATACAATGTCATCTTCAGCATCAATGTATATACATATGAGACCTTCAGATTTACTACAAAGAAATCCCACAAAGACTCAACATAACTGATGTGATGGGTTTGGGGCAACACATACTGAGTAAGCTCCATGCTGTGGTCTTGTGGCAGTAATTCCTTTTTGTGTACTTGTGCACTGTAAGAACAGCAAATTGCTAAATTAAATTCTTTACCATGTTTTTGTTGTGATCTTTCTTTAGTATTAGTTCTGTGGATGACGGTTTTAGTTTCCTTTCATTCTTATTAATTTGTAACTTTCACAGTTAGTAATAAGGAATTCTGTATACTCAGCAATTATGTGCCATCATTTTGTCATTGATTTATGAACTGGTGACACCTCTAAAACATTTGTACCTTTTGGCAAAAGGCATAAATAACAAGTAGCCAAGTTACATATCAAATCATGAGTGAAGATGACAAGCATTTCACCATCTTTGCTGAGGAAATTAGTAGGCTTAGAAATGAAGTAATGGTTTGGAGCTTATCATCCCCACAAATATGAGCAAAAAACCTTTACAGGACAACAACACATATGCATCACAACATGGCAGATACTTCCAGTGGAGTACAGGAAGATGTTAAGCAAGATTTAAAATATCTGCAGGCTCAAGTACAACATACTGCTATGACCAGGTATAACAGTGAATGACATAGCAGAACCAAGGCCACAGTTTGCAGCAAAAAGGTATCTACCCACCAGTTTCAGCAGTTCACTCCTATAGCACTTGCAGTTGCAGTCATAATAGGTCCTTTATAATAGTAGCCATATATAGAGCACCTTCAGGAAGTTTCAACCTGTTTATAAATGGTCTTGAAGATTTATTATCTCATCTAAAATTAAAAAACAAAGAACTAGTTGTTGCTGGTGATTTTAATATAGATGTCCTGAAAAACACTGTCAGTGAACAGTTACTGAAATCAGTTACATTGTCATTCAATTTAATTTCTACTGTAAATTTCCCAGCTAGGATAGACAAATGTTCTAAGACTGCCATTGATAATATATTTATAGACAATTCTAGGCAGCTAAACCACATTACAAAACCAGTAGTAAATGGGATATCTGGCCATGACATGCAACACCTAATGTTAAATTTTGAAAATTGTCAGGATAAAACATCTATCAGAACTGAGTACAGAAGGCCAATGAAACAGCCAAAAACTGAGAAATTTAGGAGATTGCTCAAAGAAATTAATTGGATGGATGTTTACAGCATCCAAGCCACAAATGGAAAATACAAAACATTCATGAATGAAGTTAGCACTTTATTTGAAAATTGTTTTCCCCTGAAGGTAACTCAAATTAAGCAGAACTCTAATAAGAAACCATGGACCACACAAGGGACAAAGATATCATGTGAGACAAAAAGGAAACTCTATCTGATTTGTAGGGACACCTTTGATACTAGTATTATAGCTCATTACAAATATTACTGCAAAATATTGAAGAAAGTTATTCAGAAATCTAAACACCTGCATTATAAGAAGAAAATAAATAGATCCAGCAATATAATAAAAACAATATGGGATATGGTTAAGTCAGAGACAGGTGTTGTTGTTTGTTGTTGTTGTCTTCAGTCCTGAGACTGGTTTGATGCAGCTCTCCATGCTACTCTGTTCTGTGCAAGCTGCTTCATCTCCCAGTACCTACTGCAACCTACATCCTTCTGAATCTGCTTAGTGTACTCATCTCTCGGTCTCCCTCTACGATTTTTACCCTCCACGCTGTCCTCCAATGCTAAATTTGTGATCCCTTGATGCCTCAAAACATGTCCTACCAACCGATCCCTTCTTCTAGTCAAGTTGTGCCACAAACTTCTCTTCTCTCCAATCCTATTCAATACCTCCTCATTAGTTATGTGATCTACCCATCTAATCTTCAGCATTCTTCTGTAGCACCACATTTCAAAAGCTTCTATTCTCTTCTTGTCCAAACTAGTTATCGTCCATGTTTCACTTCCATACATGGCTACACTCCAAACAAATACTTTCAGAAACGACTTCCTGATACATAAATCTATATTCGATGTTAACAAATTTCTCTTCTTCAGAAACGCTTTCCTTGCCATTGCCAGTCTACATTTTATATCCTCTCTACTTCGACCATCATCAGTTATTTTGCTCCACAAATAGCAAAAATCCTTTACTACTTTAAGTGCCTCATTTCCTAATCTAATTCCCTCAGCATCACCCGATTTAATTTGACTACATTCCATTATCCTAGTTTTGCTTTTGTTGATGTTCATCTTATATCCGCTTTTCAAGACACTGTCCATTCCGTTCAACTGCTCTTCCAAATCCTTTGCCGTCTCTGACAGAATTACAATGTCATCGGCGAACCTCAAAGTTTTTACTTCTTCTCCATGAATTTTAATACCTCCTCCAAATTTTTCTTTTGTTTCCTTTACTGCTTGCTCAATATACAGATTGAATAACATCGGGGAGAGGCTACAACCCTGTCTCACTCCTTTCCCAACCACTGCTTCCCTTTCATGCCCCTCGACTTTAATAACTGCCATCTGGTTTCTGTACAAATTGTAAATAGCCTTTCGCTCCCTGTATTTTACCCCTACCACCTTTAGAATTTGAAAAAGAGTATTCCAGTCAACATTGTCAAAAGCTTTCTCTAAGTCTACAAATGCTAGAAACGTAGGTTTGCCTTTTCTTAATCTTTCTTCTAAGATAAGTCGTAAGGTCAGTATTGCCTCACGTGTTCCAACATTTCGACGGAATCCAAACTGATCCTCCCCGAGGTCTGCATCTACCAGTTTTTCCATTCATCTGTAAAGAATTCGTGTTAGTATTTTGCAGCTGTGGCTTATTAAACTGATAGTTCGGTAATTTTCACATCTGTCAGACCTGCTTTCTTTGGGATTGGAATTATTATATTCTTCTTGAAGTCTGAGGGTATTTCGCCTGTCTCATACATCTTGCTCACCAGCTGGTAGAGTTTTGTCAGGACTGGTTCTCCCAAGGCGTCAGTAGTTCTAATGGAATGTTGTCTACTCCGGGGGCCTTGTTTCGACTCAGGTCTTTCAGTGCTCTGTCAAACTCTTCACGCCGTATCGTATCTCCCATTTCGTCTTCATCTACTTCTTCTTCCATTTCCATAATATTGTCCTCAAGTACATCGCCCTTGTATAAACCTTCTATATACTCCTTCCACCTTTCTGCCTTCCCTTCTTTGCTTAGAACTGGGCTGTCATCTGAGCTCTTGATATTCATACACATGGTTCTCTTCTCTCCAAAGGTCTCTCTAATTTTCCTGTAGGCAGTATCTATCTTACCCCTAGTGAGATAAGCTTCTACATCCTTACATTTGTCCTCTAGCCATCCCTGTTTAGCCATTTTGCACTTCCTGTCAATCTCATTTTTGAGTCGTTTGTATTCCTTTTTGCCTGCTTCATTTACTGCATTTTTATATTTTCTCCTTTCATCAATTAAATTCAATATTTCTTCTGTTACCCAAGGATTTCTAGCAGCCCTTGTCTTTGTACCTACTTTATCCTCTGCTGCCTTCACTACTTCATCCCTCAGAGCTACCCATTCTTCTTCTACTGTATTTCTTTCGCCTATTCCTGTCAATTGTTCCCTTATGCTCTCCCTGGAACTCTGTACAACCTCTGGTTCTTTCAGTTTATCCAGGTCCCATCTCCTTAATTTCCCACATTTTTGCAGTTTCTTCAGTTTTAATCTACAGGTCATAACCAATAGATTGTGGTCAGAGTCCACATCTGCCCCTGGAAATGTCTTACAACTTAAAACCTGGTTCCTAAATTACCATTATATAATCTATCAAATTACCATTATATAATCTATCTGATACCTTTTAGTATCTCCAGGGTTCTTCCACGTATACAACCTTCTTTCATGATTCTTAAACCAAGTGTTAGCTATGATTAAGTTGTGCTCTGTACAAAATTCTACTAGGCGGCTTCCTCTTTCATTTCTTAGCCCCAGTCCATACTCACCTACTATGTTTCCTTCTCTCCCTTTTCCTACACTCGAATTCCAGTCACCCATTACTATTAAATTTTCGTCTCCCTTCACTATCTGAATAATTTCTTTTATTTTATCGTACATTTCTTCAATTTCTTCATCATCTGCAGAGCTAGTTGGCATATAAACTTGTACTACTGTAGTAGGTGTGGGCTTCGTATCTATCTTGGCTACAACAATGCGTTCACTATGCTGTTTGTAGTAGCTTACCCGCATTCCTATTTTCCTATTCATTATTAAACTTACTCCTGCATTACCCCTATTTGATCTTGTGTTTATAACCCTGCAGTCACCTGACCAGAAGTCCTGTTCCTCCTGCCACCGAACTTCACTAATTCCCACTATATCTAACTTCAACCTATCCATTTCCCTTTTTAAATTTTCTAACCTACCTGCCCGATTAAGGGATCTGACATTCCACGCTCCGATCCGTAGAACGTCAGTTTTCTTTCTCCTGATAACGACATCCTCCTGAGTAGTCCCCACCCGGAGATCCGAATGGGGGACTATTTTACCTCCGGAATATTTTACCCAAGAGGATGCCATCATCATTTAATCATACAGTAAAGCTGCATGCCCTCGGGAAAAATTACGGCTGTAGTTTCCCCTTGCTTTCAGCCGTTCGCAGTACCAGCACAGCAAGGCCGTTTTGGTTAATGTTGCAAGGCCAGATCAGTCAATCATCCAGACTGTTGCCCCTGCAACTACTGAAAAGGCTGCTGCCCCTCTTCAGGAACCACACGTTTGTCTGGCCTCTCAACAGATACTCCTCCGTTGTGGTTGCACCTACGGTACGGCCATCTGTATCGCTGAGGCACGCAAGCCTCCCCACCAACGGCAAGGTCCATAGTTCCTGGGGGGAGGCAGAGACAGGTAGGATCAGAAATCAGGAGGAACAAATGGCTCTAAAAATAAATGATACCCGGTAATAAACGCATGTTGTGTTGCAAACCATTTAAACAAGTATTTTGTCTCTGTTACTGATAGCATGGGGTTGTCAGGTTCAGTAAATAATTCAATGGAATATCTGAGACCAGTGCACACAAGCAATCTCAGTAAAATGGAATTGACACTTACTTCACCCAAAGAAATAGAATACATCATAAAGTCCTTGAAATGAAAGCATTCTAGTGGTTATGATAACATATCAAAAAAGCTAATAAAAGAGTGTTCATGTGAGCTTAGTCATAGCTTAAGTTATTTGTATAATCAATTACTTGTCACAGAAACATTCCTGGACTGGCTTTAATATGCTGAAGTTATACTTCTCCACAAGAAAGGGGACAAAGAAATGCCGTCAAATTATTGATCGATCATACTTTTGCCATCTTTTTCAAAAATCTTTGAAAAGGTTGTGTTCAAGTATCTACTTAAGCACCTTAGTGAAAATAACATACTGTTAAAGTCACAGTTTGGGTTTCTTAAGGGTTCTGATATTGCGAAAGCTATTTACACTTACAGCAAAAATGTCCTTAATTCATTGGATAACAAATTAGAGGCAACTGGCATATTCTGTGACCTGTCAAAGGTGTTTGACTGTGTGAATCACAGCATTCTTTTAAGTAAATTAAAAGATTATGGTGTCACTGTTAGTGCTGCAAAGTGGTTTCAGTCATATCTTACTAATAGAAAACAAAGGGTGTCATTACATAACACTTCAGCAGTAGGCAATCAGACATCATATGACTGGGAAGAAATTACATGTGGTGTTCCCCAAGGTTCCATACTAGGTCACTACTGATTCTTGTGTATATTAATGACCTGTCATCTGGTACATTACCAGATGCCAATATAAATTTAGAAAGGGCAGCTAATCAAATTTTTACTGACATTAGTAAGTGGTTCATAGCAAATCCACTGTCATTTAACAATGAAAAGGCCCACTATATGCAGTTCATAACTTCCTAGAGATTTCCTTCTGGTGTGTGTATAAAATATGACGACATGGAAATAGGAGAAGTTGAGCTTGTAAAATTCTTGGGATTACTACTTGATAATAAATTCAGTTGGGAGCAACATACTAATAAACTGCTAAAGTGCCTAACCAAGTCTGTGTTCGCAATGTGAATGATGTTAGACATAGGAGATATAAATATATATATAAAAAAAACTGGCATATTTCGCTTATTTTCACTCCATTATGTCATATGGTATCATATTTTGGGGTAACTCCACAAACAGAGAAAAAATCTTTAGAGTACAGAAGCATATAATAAGAGTAATGAGTAGCGTAAACCCAAGAACATCATGTCATAACCTATTCAAGGAATTTGGCACATTAACCACAGTTTCTAGTATATTTATTCCTTAATGAAGTTTGTTGTAAACTTTTTCCAACTAACTGCTTAGTACACAATATCAGTACTAGGCATAAGAACAATATACATAAATATTTAAAATCACTTACTCTTGCCCAGAAAGGAGTCCAGTATTCAACACATATTTTTCAATAAGTTACCAGCAACCATTAAGAGTTTAGTTTCAGACAAGGCACAATTTAAACATAATTTAAAAGATTTTTTGGTGGCCAACTCCTTCTATCCCATCCATGAGTTTCTCAACAAGTGCAGTAGACCATTTTAATGAAAATTTATATTACTTTAATTTTTGACAATACTTGGTTGCAACAACCAAGTAACTACCTACTGTGTGAATGATGGATGTATGGAAAGCAGATGTAAGTCTTAAGTCTGTAAATAGTGGAAGTTTAATTTTAAATCTTTTACATAATCTGACTGTTCTTAACTGAGGATCACTGAAATGAATAATTTACTTTATTTTTTGAAAATACTTGGTTGTAATCGCCAAGAATCTAGCAAATGTCTGAATGATGGATTTAATGAAAGCAGATGTAAGTATTAAACCTGTAAATATTAGAAGTTTAAATATAATTCATGTACATAATTTTACTGTTTGTTGACTGAGGATCATTAATAAAATTAATGAAACTCGAGTTTTCTAATTACATTTTCGTAATATGTTTATCTGACATGTTCCACACCCAGGAGGACTCCCTCTATTATGGGTCTATGGAATGAATAATTAATCTAATCAAATCTGATCTCATCTCATCACCATTTGTGCCTTTTCAACCATTTATGTGGTTTGTAGCACTGGGAAATATATTCTGATAATGGAAAGTGACAACAACTACGAACAATTCGACTTTGTGGTAAGCAATTTAGACCATCAAATCATAAAGTTGATATCAGACATTATGGTGAACCACTGACAGATGGAACTGAAAGAAAAGCTAATCTCCTACTGCACAACATCTGTTCACCTCAGATTTAGGCAGGGGCTATATCAAGAGAAGCGGGGTGAACAGAGCACCATTGGAGTTCTGGCAGCACCTGTTCAACTTAGCAGACAGCTCTGCAGTGTCTGACAATTTGTTGCTTCACATTTGGCAGCAACAACTTCTGGCTCGAATTCAAACAGCATTGGAGTTATATGAAGAGAGATAACCCAACAAATTACTGCAGGCCACAGATAGGGTGCATGTGACACTTGAGTCAACCACAACAGTTGTGACGTCATCATCGGGCCTGTCAAATGCAATTAATTGCGATCAGTCAGACCCAATTGAAATGACAACTCCCAACTGAGAAGCAGTCATACTGTGACTCCCATTGAGCATTTCAGACAATATCAGGAATTTAAGAGCCACAGTGGAGGCACTGACAATGCAGTTAAACATGCAGCAGTGATGATAAGACTTCAATGATACAAATCAAGACCAGTTCCAACTGGTGACATGACAAAGTGAAACTCAATGTCAGCAGAAAGAGTCACACGAAGTGTGCTGGTATCATAAGTATTGTGGTTGAAATGCTACAAATGCACATCACGATGTGCTTACATAAAGGCCAAAGGTGTCCACAGTAACAGTGCAGTGCCTATATGTCACTGACAGCAACCATTCCTATGCACATGTTTTACCATATTGAAAAGACTGTATGTATCAGACAAACAAACCAGCACAAAGTTCTTGGTAGATACCAGCTCCAACATCAGCACATTCCCTGATATCAGTTCACATGGTCTTCTCTTACCATCAATATCTCTGAATCTATCAACTTCTTAGCACATTTCGCACTAGCAGTTGGTGTACAGGATGTGTGATTGTTAAGCTTAATGAACAACAGTGCAGTGTCAGGGACTAAAAGTCATGTGATATATGCAGTGCCACTGATAACTGACAAACTGACAATACACTCCCTTTAAAGAAAGGGAACACAGCTGAAACACAGAAGCCTTCAAATGACCACACAGGAAAATTAGGAAACGTGTCACAAGAGCATATTCACTGCAAAGAAATCAAACACAATACAGTACACTACATCTGTATGACACCAGAACAATGTCACTTGCTGTGTCCATGAAGAATCATGCCTGAAAGGCTGACAGAGGCAAAGAAAACCTTGAAACAAATGTTGCAGTCAAAAAGTATTCACTGGTGAGAAAATTCATGACCTTTGCCTCTACACCTAGTCCACAAGAAAGATGACTTGTGGAGGCCATGTGGAAATTACCAAGCATTAAAGGCAAGAATGACCCTGAACGAGTACCTGATTCCCAACATACATGACATAACACGCATAATGATCAGGACAGAAGATTTTAGCATTTTCGACCATAAAGAGGCAAATAATCATATACCAGTAGCTGTTACAATGTTCCAAAGATAGCAAGGATTACACCAATCGGTTTATTTTAATTTTTATTCATGCCTTTGCACTTCAAGAATGCAGCACAAATGTGGCAACGTTTCACTGATGAGGTACTCAAAAGACTTCCATTTTGCTTCACTTCCTTAGATGATAGTTTAGTGTTCTCTCCTAATGCTCAAGTGTACAAATAACATTTGTGCCATGTATGCAAATGGTTGCTTGCCCTTCCTGCACTATACTGTTTCAGCTGACAGCAGCTGCCCATTGGAAGGAAAAGTTACAGCACTATAATCTCTGCCAAAACCAGTGAATTACCAACAACTGAGGCATTTTTGGGTGACAAATTTTTACTGACATCATCTTTCAACAATAGCAAAAGTGCAGACACTGTTTGTGGATGCACTTATGGGGCACTGATTTGTCAAGTGGATACCAGAGATGGGCAAAGCTTTCAGCATTATCCAGGTGTGTTTAAGCCAGGCATTGTTATTTTCTCACCCAGTCTCCTACGCACAGTCCATTGTTGCAGTAGATCCAAGTCAGTCAGCAGTCACTGCAGCACTCCACTAACAAGTGGATGAACAGTAGGAACTGCTGGATTTTTTCTCTGAGAAGTTGCAACTGGTTCAACCAATGTGGAATGTGTATGATAGGGCAACTTTGGCAATATACGAAGCAGTCAGGTACCTATGTGCACAAACAGAAGCTCAATCAGTGACTATCTTTACAGATCACAAAGCCCTATCTCTACATTAAGAAATGCCAGTAAGAAATGCTCACCAAGACAGTTACGATATATTGAATTCATAATGTAGTTTATGATAAACATTTACCAGGTAAACATGCAGAAAACTTAGTTGCTGATTTCTTCTTCCATATTTGTGGAGTGTCAGTGTTTATAAACTATAGAGAACTCATTCAGAGCAAACCAAGGGTCCACAGTTGCAACAACTGTTAAATGACACATCTACAGGACTAAAATTTGAACAAATTCTGGGATGCAATTCTAAGTTGCGGCTGTGGTGTGACTTGTCTCAGGACAAACCATGGCCATACGTTTCAGAGAAGTTCTGAAAGATGGCCTTTGATAGTGTCTATGGCCTATCACACCTTGGAGCCAACACTCAATCAGATTGTTTAAGGACTGTTTTATGTGACTGCTATGAAGAAAGACACAAGTGAGTGGAGATATTCCAGTGTTCAATGCCAACAAAGTAAAGCGGGTTGTTACATACACAGTGCAACTGGTAACTTCTAGGGCTGAGTGACTAGATTTGCACACATTCACATTTACCTCATTCTCCCTCTTCTGCAGCTGGATGGATACAAATATCTACTCTCAGACATAGACAGATGTACTGTGTGGGCAAATGCAGCACCAAAAACAGTTATATCAACTGAAAACACAGCAAAAATGTTTATGTGTATGTGGACTGCATCATTCAGATGCTCTCCATATTACAATTCATCAATGATGCCAGTTTGAAACCATGCTGTTCCTGGTACAAGCTAGACTGTATACACTCCTGGAAATTGAAATAAGAACACCGTGAATTCATTGTCCCAGGAAGGGGAAACTTTATTGACACATTCCTGGGGTCAGATACATCACATGATCACACTGACAGAACCACAGGCACATAGACACAGGTAACAGAGCATGCACAATGTCGGCACTAGTACAGTGTATATCCACCTTTCACAGCAATGCAGGCTGCTATTCTCCCATGGAGACGATCGTAGAGATGCTGGATGTAGTCCTGTGGGACGGCTTGCCATGCCATTTCCACCTGGCGTCTCAGTTGGACCAGCGTTCGTGCTGGACGTGCAGACCGCGTGAGACGACGCTTCATCCATTCCCAAACATGCTCAATGGGGGACAGATCCGGAGATGTTGCTGGCCAGGGTAGTTGACTTATACCTTCTAGAGTACGTTGGGTGGCACGGGATACATGCGGACGTGCATTGTCCTGTTGGAACAGCACGTTCCCTTGCCGGTCAAGGAATGGTAGAACAATGGGTTCGATGACGGTTTGGATGTACCGTGCACTATTCAGTGTCCCCTCAATGATCACCAGAGGTGTACGGCCAGTGTAGGAGATCGCTCCCCACACCATGATGCCGGGTGTTGGCCCTGTGTGCCTCGGTCGTATGCAGTCCTGATTGTGGCGCTCACCTGCACGGCGCCAAACAGGCATACGACCATCATTGGCACCAAGGCAGAAGCGACTCTCATCGCTGAAGACGACACGTCTCCATTCGTTCCTCCATTCACGCCTGTCGCGACACCACAGGAGGCGGGCTGCATGATGTTGAGGCGTGAGCGGAAGATGGCCTAACGGTGTGCGGGACCGTAGCCCAGCTTCATGGAGGCGGTTGCGAATGGTCCTCGCCGATACCCCAGGAGCAACAGTGTCCCTAATTTGCTGGGAAGTGGCGGTGCGGTCCCCTACGGTACTGCGTAGGATCCTATGGTCTTGGCGTGCATCCGTGCATCGCTGCGCTCTGGTCCCAGGTCGACGGGCACGTGCACCTTCCGCCGACCACTGGCGACAACATCGATGTACTGTGGAGACCTCACGCCCCACGTGTTGAGCAATTCGACGGTACGTCCACCCGGCCTCCCGCATGCCCACTATATGCCCTCGCTCAAAGTCCGTCAACTGCACATACGGTTCACATCCACACTGTCATGGCAAGCTACCAGTGTTAAAGACTGCGATGGAGCTCCATATGCCACGGCATACTGGCTGACACTGACGGGGGCGGTGCACAAATGCTGCGCAGCTAGAGCCATTCGACGGCCAACACCACGGTTCCTGGTGTGTCCGCTGTGCCGTGCGTGTGATCATTGCTTGTACAGCCCTCTCGCACTGTCCGGAGCAAGTATGGTGGGTCTGACACACCGGTGTCAATGTGTTCTTTTTTCCATTTCCAGGAGTGTAGTTCCAATGACACCACACAACCAGCTACCATCCTGCCACTAACAGCATGATAGAAAGTTGATGTAAAACCTTAAAAGTGTCACTAATGTGTCAGCTAGAATAATGGATAGGCACATTACCTCTAATGCTGTTAGACCTTCAAATGGCATAAAAATATGACATCAGGGTCTCCCAGTAGAAAGAGTTTATGGTGAACCTCTGCAGATTCTGGCCGACAGCATTGCTGCCAGATGCAAACGAACTTCTGCTGATGGTGCAGCAGTTAAAGCAACACTGCACCAATATATGTTTTCCAAACCCTTCTCTCCATAGTGCCCTTCAGGCGTCTGTACATGAAAATTTCAAGAGCTGCTCACATTTGATGTTGCAAATGGACTAAATCAGGTTGCCTCTACAGCTATCGTACACTTGCCCTTTTCCAGTGTTGGGCAGAGCCTTGCACACCATTGAAAGTATCAGTTGAATGTGTTCAACCAGCATGGAGTTTGTCCATAACAACATTAGACACCTTGCTGACACATTACGTCACAACCAACCCAGGGTAGATAAGTCATGCTTCGCAAACAACAACAAACACTCTTCACAGCTGATGGACATACCAGGGTTGCAACTGACAGTTTCACCGCCACTGTGACACCCAACCCACACAACAACTGGTTGATGAATCAAGTTCAAGTACCAAGATCTCTCCAGTGCTCTACATTGTAGGAGTTAGGCTGTATGACAGTGATTTCTTTTTGTGTACTTGTGCATTACGAGAACAGCAAGTTGAACAAGTAAATTCTCTGCCATGTTTTTGTTGTGACCTCTGCCACTTTATTATTAGTTCTGTGGTTGGTAGTTTCAGTTTCCTTTTATTCCTGTTGATTTGTATCTTTTGCAATCAATAACAAAGAATTCTGTATGTTCTGGAACCATGTGCTGTCATTTATGTGGATGATTAATGAAACCACAATCTTATATCAACTGTTGCGCAACATATCTGCAGCTAAGCAAACTGGAATTTTCAAGGATGTCATGTGAAGTATGTCTGAATGTATTCAGTCCATTGGCAAATTATTTCCTGATAATTTTTTTCCTGCTGCTCTATGTGCACCAGGAGTCTTAGTTCTAGCAGTGAAACTGTATCCTATGTCATTAATTGCTGCAAGAAACCTAGTTTGTTAACACTATAGATAATGTACAGTGTACTTTTCAGTGAAGGACATGTTAACATGCAATATGACAATACCAATATTTTATTCTGTTTTTTTTCTTTTTTTTTGTGTCGGCCAGTTAATTTTAGCCTAACAGTGGGTGTCAAGTGTGGGAGTAATGAGCAGCAATCTGGAAAAACACAAGGAAAAACTTCCATCAGATGTCACAAATAGTTGCATACCTCTGATGTGATATTAATGGTTTAAATAAAAATTAAAAATTATGTATGTTTATTTATTATTATTCGCTTCCAGTATAAAATAAAAAATGTATCTGCTCCACTTCTGTATAGCCATCATGCTGTTGCTCAGAAATATAAACACAATTTCATCTGTAACTGTCAAACCAAACTATCACCTGCTGTTCCCATCATTCTCCTAGTATTTGTGGTTAACTCCCAGAAAGACTGCCACCTTTAACTGAGGCAACACCTTGCACCTATTGTATTGAGACATTATTCTTAAGACATCAATGAAGCAGTATATCAGAGTTAAAAAATAGCTTTTGAATCAAATTATTATTTATATAATTTCAAATAACAGTGAAAACCAACTGCAGGCAAAATTTTGTGTATCAAAATAGGATTTGGGAACCACCACAGATTGCTGGTATTGTTTGCATCCAAATCATGACACTCGTACAGTGATTGAACTGGGCTGAAATGAAGGTAGAAGGACTACACAATGGTATAATAAGACATCATTTGTGATCAAATGAAACTGCAAAAAGTCACTTAATTGCAATTTTTTGAGGAACTACCACTAAATGATCATTTAGTTGAAAAATATTGTCACAATCAACAAATGTGGAAACTAACAATGAGTACAAAGAAATTGTCAACAGTGTAAGGACTGTATGCTTTTTCCATGTTTGATGCTGTGAAGCAAACAGCTTGGGTGGTGATGTGGCTAGCCTTTGGCACTGTAGTACTTGTGTCTATCACTCTACAATTATGAAGAAAGAGCAGCTACTCTTAAAACTCAAAGCTGAACTGGCAGTACCACAAGGTTCATTCAAATGAAACCTGGTCAGTGCGTCTACTTTTGCCTTACACGTAATGTGACACCACATAACTGCAAGTATGATGGTGCTATCTATTGGCAGAGAGACTGAGGCATGCACACCATTTGATGTTGCATAGCACCAGTGTGGTTTCACACGGAAGAGAAAGTGGTCACACAAGTTATCGTCCAGTACCGAACATGCAGGTGAGTAAGCAGGAACAATGAGGAGTGATTCGATTTTTGATGGTGGAGAGAATTGGAGGCCATTAAATGTATCGACGGGTGAAGACTGTGTACAATGAGTGCAGTCTTAGTCATTCAAGTGTTGTGGAATGGCATAAATGATTCCTTGAGGGGTGTGAGTCACTGGAAGACGATGCTCATCCTGGACAGGCTCATTGTGTCATCACACCAGATATGGCTGTGGAAGTGAATGCTTTAGTCTTGGACAACAGCAGAATCACCGTAGATTTGACTCATTGGTTACTGGGTATTAGCATGGGCACCACCCACACCATATTCCATCAGCACTTGAACTTCCAGAAAATCTGAGCACAGTGGGTTCTCCACCAACTGACTATTGAACAGTGCAAAACTTGAATGACACTGTCTTTGAGTCATCTGCAATGTTACCAAGAGGTGGAATACAGCTTTATGTTGCATATTGTCACAGGACCCAAAACATGGTGTCACCATTTTGAATCAGAAAGCAAGAGTCAGAGCAAGCAGTGGAAACATTACTTCACCACCCCCAAAGAAATCAAAGGCCATGCACACCAGTTCTGGTAAGGTCATGATGTCCTCCTTTGTTGTCCACGAGGGCCCACTGCTTGTCAAGTTCCTGGAGCTGGGAACCACTGTCAATGTCAGCATTGTCAAGCCACTTTACAGACCTTAGACAAGCCATCAAGTCAAAACGCCGAGGCACGTTATCCAACAGCATTATCCTCCTGCATGATAGTGCTTGCCCACACATGACCAGTGCAGTGAAGATGATATTGTAGCAGTTTGGGTAGGAAATACTGGAACATCCACCATACAGTTCCAACCTTTCACTGTGTTACTTCCACATGTTTGGACCTCTAAAACAAGCTATTCGCGGACATCGATTCGCAATGGATGATGAAGTGTGTGACTGGGTCCAGGCCTGGATCCGACAGCAGGCTATTAGCTTCTTCAAGGAGTGAATTGACTGGCTAGTGACACAATGGGATAAATGTGCCAACAGTTTTGGCGACAATTTTTGAGTATGTGTACTGCGTCTAACTACATTTTTGAGTTAATAAAATCATTACCATTACTTTACCCTGGTGACCAGGTTTTATTTGAATGCCTCTTATAAATGGATATTGAAAATAAATTGCATTTTGGACAGTTAGGATTGAGGGCACTTTGTTTGACTCCCCACAGTAACATTTAAAACAAGAACATCATGACTTGAGGCAACAGTGATAGATAATTTAGTTCCAAAATGGACTGTTTTTCATGAAATAGATGTGGGTCCCATAATAAATGGTTTATATAAACTTGGTGATCAAATGTTATCAATAAAGCACCGCCATAAAACAAATTTAACATAGAAAGGAAAAGTAAAATTTCACAGAACTGTTACTGTTACACTATTCGGAAAGAATTTACAAGATGAAAAATGGGAAGAAACTCATCAAGGACACACAGTAGATGAGAAATTCAATTATGTAATAAAAGTTTTTTTTACAACATTATGAATACAATGTCCCTTTATAATGGATCAGAGACATTTACTGTAGAAGAAAAGAAAAAGGGGGCTAACATATGGGAACAAAATATCTTTTAATTTGAAGGCCTAGCTCTAATCAAGACTTAAAAATGCAGTTCAGGCAGTAGTGTTAAATTCCTCAGTGTCTCACCAAAAAGGGCAGAAACTGTGTACTGCATACAAAAAATTAAAAATGCCAAGAATGAGGCATTTGGAACATTTTAGGCATGGGAAAATAAACTCAAAGCAAATGACACTGAACTCCTGGATGACAATAGCAGTGAGACAGATGGTATGAAATCAAACTATTGACTCAAATATAATAAACTTTCTTGAGACTGAGAAGCTTATGTACATGAACCAACATGGTTTTAGAAAGCATTGTTTGTGTGAAACTCAGCTTGCTCTTTTCTCATATGATATACTGTGCACTGTGGATCTTGGGCAACAGGCAGATTCCACATTTATAGATTTCCAGAAAGCATTTGAGATGGTGCTCCTTTGCATACTGTAAGCAAAGTTACAAGCATACTGCATAAATTCACAGATATGCACGTTGTTTAGAGAAGGGAGTAAGACAGGGTTGTAGCCTCTCCCTCATGTTATTCAATCTGTATATTGAGCGAGCAGTAAAGGAAACAAAAGAAAATTTCAGAATAGGTATTAAAATCCATGGAGAAGAAATAAAAACTTTGAGGTTCGCCGATAACATTGTAATTCTGTCAGAGACAGCAAAGGACTTGGAAGAGCAGTTGAACGGAATGGACATTGTCTTAAAAAGAGGATATAAGATGAACATCAACAAAAGCAAAACAAGGATAATGGAATGTAGTCGAATAAAGTCGGGTGATGCTGAGGGAATTAGATTAGGAAATGCGACAATTAAAGTAGTATAGGAGTTTTGCTATTTGGGGAGCAAAATAACTGATGATGGTCGAAGTAGAGAGGATATAAAATGTAGACTGGCAATGGCAAGGAAAGCGTTTCTGAAGAAGAGAAATTTGTTAACACTGAGTATAGATTTAAGTGTCAGGAAGTCATTTCTGAAAGTATTTGTATGGAGTGTAGCCATGTATGGAAGTGAAACATGGACAATAAATAGTTTGGACAAGAAGAGAATAGAAGCTTTTGAAATGTGGTGCTACAGGAGAATGCTGAAGATTAAATGGGTAGACCACATAACTAATGATGAGGTATTGAATAAGATTGGGGTGAAGATAAGTTTGTGGCACAACTTGACCAGAAGAAGGGATTGGTTGGTAGGACATGTTCTGAGGCATCAAGGGATCACCAATTTAGTATTGGAGGGCAGTGTGGAGGGTAAAAATCGTAGAGGGAGACCAAGAGATGAATACACTAAGCAGATTCAGAAGGATGTAGGTTGCAGTAGGTACTGGGAGATGAAGAAGCTTGCACAGGATAGAGTAGCATGGAGAGCTGCATCAAACCAGTCTCAGGACTGAAGACCACAACAACAACAACATAGGCTTCTTAAGTAATAAACCCCAGTACGTTGTCCTCAATAGCAAATGTTCATAAGAGACAAGGGTACCATCAGTAGTGCCCCAGGGGAGTGTAATAGGACTGCTGTTGTTCTCTGTATACATAAATGATTTGGTGGACAGGGTGGGGAGCAATCTGTAGTTGTTGGCTGATGCTGTGGTGTACAGCAGGATGTCAAAGTTGAGGAAATGTAGTAAGATACAAGATGACTAGACAAAATTTCTAGTTGGTTGATGAATGGCAGGTAGCTCTAAATGTGGAAAAATGTTAGTTAATGCAGATAAGTGGGAATAACAGACCCATAATGTTCAGTTACATAATTACTAGTGTCCTTCTTGACACAGGTAGTCATTTAAATATTTGTGCACAACATTGCAAAGTGGTATGAGATGGAATGTACATGTGATAATGTTGTAGGGAAGGTGACTGATCGACTTCAGTGTGTTGGCAGAATTTTAGGAAAGAGTGGTTCACCTGTAAGGGAGACTGCATATAGCATGCTGGTGCAACCTATTCTTGAGTACTATTCAAGTGTTTGGGATCCATACCAGGTTGGACTGTAGGAAGACATTGAAGCAATTCAGAGTTAGTCTGCTAGATTTGTTATTGGTAGGTTTGAGCAACATGTAAGTGTTACGGAGATGCTTCGGGAACTCAAATGTGAATCCCTAGGAGGGAAGGCAATGTACATTTCGAGAAACACTATTGAGAAAATTTAGAGAACTGACATCTGAAACTGACTGCCAAAAAATTCTATTGATGTCAATATATATTGCACATAAGGACTACAAAGTTAAGATTTGAGAAATTAGGGCTCATACAGAGGCATATAGACAGAGTTTTTCCGTCATTCTGTTTGTGAGTGGAACAGGAAAGGAAGTGACTAATAGTGGTACATGCTATCCTCTGCCATCCACCATACAATGGCTTGCAGAGTTTCTATGTAGGTGTAGACTACTAAATTGAAGAATGTGTTGCAAGGATAATTCTCATCTATGTATTTCACAAAAGTTGGTGATCAGGGGAAGGGTCCAAGTGGCACCAGCCATTGTCTGGGCAAGAGACTCCACAGTGCTGCAGGTGTGCTGTTCATGAGCGTTAAGACTATATGTTTTGGTATGGAAGGGGTGACAGCTATCAACACGCTAATACTGTTGATGGTTAGTGAGCTACATATGAACAGAAGTGTGGATTGAGCTGTGAGAGAGATAGTCAACATCCAAATAGGTGCCACATTGGCCAGAAGAGGACAAGGTGGAGTCAGTGTGGGAGATGTTGAGGAATTAGAAAGGGTGTCTTGGCATTGGGTGCAGATGATGACAATACTATGAATGAACCTGAACCAGACAAAGGGTTTGGGGCTCTGGGAGGCTAGGAAGCTTACCTCTAGAAGGTCCATGAACAGGTTGGCATAGGAAGGTGCCATGTATGTGCCCATGGCCATGTAGTAGACTTTTTTAATCTCTTTTCCTCAAGGGAGAATTAGTTATAAGGGAGCATGGTAATCAGTTAAATGTCTGTGGAATGAAGTGATGGGTTTCAAGTCAGGAGGATTCTGAGAGAGGTGTAATTACACATAAACTGGAACAACTGTGGATCTATTCACCTACTCTCCATAACATTTACAATATTCATTGAGATCATTACCTACTGCATAAAATAAACATTCATTTGAATAAAATGAAAGAGCAAACTGCCTTTAGAAACTGTACACAGTACAATGAACCGTAGGTAAGTTGTTAAATAACTCTATTGATTTCCCTGCTCTTTTTATTAACTTAAGATCAACTGCAAGTACTCAGTCTGTATGTAATTGAACTGCTTCAGCCAGTAGACACTTTGTTCATCATAACTTAATTTTCAGGTAGTGGAAATTTGTTCTGGTGTAACAAACAGATGCTTTTGACTACAATATAAAATTGTATCAATCTTTGTACTTATACAAGGGCTATCCACAAAGTACATTACGTTTTCGTTTGTGTCCGTTAGGGGCGGGGCTAGCGTGGCCATCTTGGTGCCATGGCATTCCACCACTCAGTCGGCATCCTGCCGTGCTAGTGAGAGGTTCGTGCTGTATTCCATTGAGTTACTGTGACAGTCTGAAATGTCAGCGTTAATTGAAAATGCTGCGAAGTGTGAAGTGCGTGCTGTAATAAAGTTTCTGACTGCAAAAAACTGTACACTGATAGAAATCTATCGGCAGCTTTGTGAAGTGTATGGGGACAACATAATCACTGAAAGTGGAGTGCGTCAATAGGTCATAAAATTTAAAAAGGCGGAACTAACGTTTACGATGAAGAGCGAACTGGAAGACCCAGCATAGTGACTGCCGAACTTGTCGAAAAAGTCGATGCTGCGGTCCGTGAAAACCATAATTTCACAGTAATGGAACTCTCTATGAGTTTTCCACAAATTTCACAAAGTTTGTTGCATGAAATCATTACTGAAAAGCTTAGTTACCACAAGTTTTGTGCAAGACGGATACCAAAAATCTTGACAGAGATTCACAAAAATCAGCGAATGGCTACAGCGTTAACGTTTTTGGATGCTTACGAGAAAGATGGCGACTCATTACTCGATCGCATCATTACTGGTGACGAGACATGGGTTAAGCATGTGAATGCGGGACAAAATTGCAGTCAGTGCAGTGGGGGCACACAAATTCCCCCCCAAAACCCAAGAAATGCATGCAGACAATGTCGGCAAGGAAGGTGATGGCGACTGTCTTTTGGGACAGAAAAGGTGTGATTTTTGTAGATTTCCTGGAAAGGAGTACTACAATAAACTCTCAAAGGTATTGCTAAACTCTGCACAACCTCAGAAGAGCAATACAAAACAAGCCCAGGGGAAAGTTGGGCTCAAATATATTGCTGATTCACGACAACACCCAGGCACACACGGCAAATGCCACTCGTGCGTACAGTCCCGACCTGGCACCAAGTGACTTCCACTTATTCCCAGCAATGAAGAAGTGGTTGGCTATGCAGCGTTTTGATGACGACACACAGCTTTAAGAAGAGGTAACCACGTGGTTGAAGGCGCAGGTGGCCGAATTTTACGATGAAAGAATTTCCAAGCTCATCCATCACTACGATAAGTGCGTTAATTTAAATGGCAACGATGTAGAAAAGTAGTATTTAAGTGTGGCTTTCATCTGTATATAACAAAAAAATTCAAATACTTTATTTATTTTTCATTCCAAAACGTAATTTACTTTGTGGATAGCCCTCGTATTTACTTCATCAGCTATCATCTTGTGAATCTAGTTTTTGCATTTGGTTTCCTGTCTGTGAATTGTCCCGCAACATAATTAATGTTTACTGAAATGCAGAACTGCCTATTATTCCCAGTGACATAATAGATTTTGTGGATGATGGCCGATAGCTTCCATGAACTAAAAATAGTAGTACAGCTGCATATTTTACAATGCAGTTCTTAACTTTAAGGTTTGGGGTTAGTTCATGGAAACCATATTCCACAAAACCTATTATGTTATCATGAACAAGAGGAAGTTCTGCATTTTGATAAATGTTATTTATGCTGGGGGATAATTTCTAGACAGGAAACCAAAACATCACCACCACATAGTCTGGACACTCATGGAGAACCCACCTGCAGAACTGAAAATCCCTTGCCCAGATGATAAATGCCTCATTAAGGCTAACACAGGCAGGCAACATCTCCTAAATGTGGCATGCAGACAGATTTCTTGCACCATATTCTCACATCCTCCCTACTCCTCCCACCATCCCCAAAAACCAACTACAAAGGAGAGCCCTCATCATAACCCAGTATCATTCCAGACTGAAACAACTTAACCATATCCTTTACAGGGGGTTTTGACTAATTATTATTGTGCCTTGAAATGAGGAAATCCCTAACCACAATCCTTTCCATCCCTCCTTTAGGTATTCTGCCACCCACTCAATCAATGCAACATCGGGATCCATCACTATGCCACACAACCCCAATCCCTTGCCACATTGATCATACCCCTGTGGGAACCCTAAGTGCAGGACCTGTCTGATTCACCTATCCAGCACATCCTGCTCCATTTCAGTCACAGGTTTACCCTATGGCATCAGACGCAGCACCACATGTGAAAGCAGCCATATCATATACCGGCTCTTATGCAATTTATGCCTATCATCCTATCCCATCAGTACAATATGTTTCAAGACCGAAATAATACAAAACAGAGGAAAGTTAAGATGGCAGTTTTAATGCTTCAGGTGTTCTTTGAAATCTTCCTCCTCTTTAATACAATGTACAGAACATTCATACAGCCATGTGAAACAGTCAGAGAAGTCTTTCTTTGGGATGTTTTTCAATTTGAGCACCACATTGGGTTGAATGTTGATTACATCTTTAAAAGGTTGACCCTTCGAGTGAATTACTGCACTTTGTCATTTTGTGGCAGGTTAATACTGATAACACCAAATCTCAGACCCATGATGATTCTTTTCCAGGCAGGAATAATTCTACAATTACTGTAATATTTTTGCATTTTATTCAAGTTGTGGTGGTCACACAGGCATTGTTGTTTTTGTTTGGGAGTCAAGTATTTGGGAAAAAGCCTTGCACACACTTTTCTCTTCTTTAGAACATTCTGTAGAATATCTTGAATGCCTGATTTAGAGATATTGCTTTATTATGGTCTGTTACACAACAATATTGGCACACCAAGGCAAAAGGCCACTAATTAACACTAGCAGTTCACAACTTACTGGTCGAATACACATATGTTGTTTTCAGTGTTGTTAGTTCAACCTGTCACACAATGCTGAGAACAACATGCTCAATTTCATTGACTGCTCCACAACCTGTGCCATCTGGATACTTTCCCCAAACACCAACTTCTCTGAATTAGATGGATGGAGTTGTCTTTAAAACACGTCTTTCATTCATGTAATCTTCTTGGCTTCAATCTCCACTAGCCCCCTGCCCAACACCCACTTCCAACCTGTCACAGAACCCAAACTTCACTCAGCCTGCACCTTCCCTCTCTTCCCCACAGTCATCGCTACCCACGCACTGCCACCTTTTCCCAATCCACTCCTCCACATCATTGTCATTGTGCTGGTGGCTATGTGTCATATTCCTATTTCATGCATCTCCTGCCTTGTACTGCCACATTCCTATCCTTTGCACCCTCTACCTCCCTCCAAGCTGTCAGCCACCATTCCCCAACCTTTTCTCCCAGTTTCTGCTCCCCTTTCTCCTCTCTCCCACTCCACCTGTGAAAGCCCTTCATTCCGGTCGGCCTACAAAACTGCAGTCTGGACACTGTGCGTTCAATTGTCACAGTGTGGCTCATAATGCTCAACATTATCAGGAATGCAGGAATGGAGAAAGAGACCATTATGTAATTTGTTAAAATTTAAAAGAATTTTTTTACAAAAGTCTTTTAATACCTAGATTGCATTTATATGAGGAAATTAAAATATGATGGCTATCTAGTTTTGGTTGTAAGCAACATCCATCTTCATATCTGTAAACAAGCAAAATGCAGAAAATCACTTTAGAAGTTTCTTTGCAGCATTATATGCAAGGTAAAAATGTTGGAAGAAAGCACACCTACTACTCTGGTAAAAATGGCAGTATACAACATCATCCGTTAAAAACAAAGTGATATATAAAAAATGAACGTGTATCACAGTCAATTTTACAGTGTTGCACCGACAAAGAATTTGACATTTTTAATATAACCTACCATACACATATTAGATGTGGGTTGAACACAAACTGGATATACCAGTAACAAGCATAATGCAGTGACATACATTTGTGTGGAAAACTCCATGTGTAAGAAATCTGGTGCCAAGAGCAATGACAAAACTGAGCCAGACAGTGCATCTATAGGAATACACAAAAACAAACAAAACATCTTAGTTCAAAATTCCACACAAAATAATTTTATAAATCTTAAAATGGCTGAAGGATACATCATTGGAAAGCTAAAATCTATTGTTCATGGTAAAAATGTCAACATATTACGTACACAACAAATATCCTACATAACTGCCATTTTACAATGAACACACAAGATTCCGATGGCACACCAATAATTTAAAAACTTACCATACACATTTGAGATACAGGTTAAAGAAACTTGTTATATCAGTAAAAATCACATCAATCCTTAACTTGCAATTTTATGAAAGGCAAGTTCAGCAAAAAAGCTTTTATGCAATGGCACAGAAATTAAGAACGGTTCTATACCTGTAGGAAACAAAGCAGGCAATATATAGCACATAGTAGAAAATGAAACCCTGAGTTAAAAGCAGTAAAAAAACGAAGGGGAGTACATAATGTGGTTGATAAAATCATAGTCAGTCATAAAATATAAAACGGCCATCACTGCATTGTGTAACTTGTCACCCATTAAATAAAATGCTTGAATGTCCAAATGGACTGATTTGACTATCTCCATTCAAAGTCAAAACACAACTGGCCTACACTTGTTCTCACACAGAGCAGAAATAAACAGGGCTGGCAGGTGGTGCACAAGTACAGTACAGTACATGCATTAACGTACAAGGTGTGTTCAAAAAGAAACCTCCCGGTAACTTTTGAAATAGCCTGCATTGTGGCTACTGAGTGCGCCTAGCAGCAGGTTTAGATGACAAACTGACATTTGCCTTGTATCACTCGGACAATTAGCAAATAAACAGCAGCTGCTGAAGTAATCATCAGTAGTAATCAGTAGTAATTGTCAGATTAGTGTAATGAAGGAGCTTGAAGAACAATGTGTGTGTGTGAAATTTTGGTACAAACTTGGCAAAACTTTCACAGAGTCATTTCAAATGCTTAAACAAGCATACGGGGAAGACTGTATGAACTGCACGCAGTGCTATGAGTAATTTAAGTGTTTTAAACAGGACAGAATGTCGGTCTGTGATAATGCCAAGTCTGGATGTCCTTCCACTCAAAGATGATGGCCATGTGGATTCTGTTCATGCCGTGATTCATGCAAAATGTTGTTTAACTTTTTGGGAAGTTGATGAGGAGGGGAACATCAGCATAGGATCATGCCATCAAATTTTGAGCGAAAACTTGAGATGCATCATGTCAGTGCAAAATTCATACCAAATTTTGTTGACTGAAGATCAGAAACAGATCCATGTTGAAATGTGCGAGAAGCTGCTTGCCACTTTTAATGACAATGAAAACTTTCTTAGGAACACCATAACAGGTGACAAAACATGGGTGTGCGGCTATGACGCTGAAACAAAGATGTAGTCATCACAGTTGGTGGGCAAAGGGTCACCTTGTCCAAAAAAAGCACACATGAGTTGGTCAAAGATCAGAGTGATGTTGGTTGTGTTTTTTGACTACCAAGGCATTATCCATCATGAATTTGAGCCACATGGTCTGATGGTAAACAAGGAAATCTAGTAGGGAATCCTAGTTTGTATGAGGGATGCTATGCACAGAAAGAAGCCTAAATTGTGGGGAAAGCCAGAGATGGATATTGCAGCATGACAATGTGCCAACTCATGCAGCACTCCTTGTCTGCAGCTATCTAGCAAAACACCAGATTCCTGTTGTGCCCCATCCACCATAGTCTCTGGACCTAGTCCCATAGTCCCAGCAGACTTTTCCCTGTTTCCTAAACTGAAAAACACATTGAAAGGACATCTTTTCCAAACCTTAGAGGAGATACAGGACAATGTGATGAGAAACCTGCATGCAATCTCACATAATGTGTTCCAGGAGGCATTCCAAAACTGGAAGAAACAATGGGAACTGTGTATTGCAAGTAGAGGGACTATTTTTAAGAGGACAGTGCTTGAAACATTGTACATTACGCAGGAAATCTTATACAGCAAAAGCTCGGTTTCTTTTTGAACACACCTCATATAATGACACAAACAATAACAATGCTGAGCCTCCATAAATTCAAAAATTTCTCAATTCCTTTCCTAGCAAATAACTCTTCCCACACTTTCACTCTAAATGCTCTCCAAAGAACCTATGCCATTGTGGCCACTTACCTACAGGAATGTCTTTCCCCCACTACCGTGACCTGCCTACTGGGCCTTCTCCTCAGCATTCTCATTGGTGTGCAAGTCAGATATTCTTCCACGTATTCTACTGGTAAACAGTCCCTGCAGACGGCACATGAGTACTCCATATTTTGCTTGTGAAGTAGTACCTCCAACAAGAAAGTGAGCATCACAGGATAACTATTCGAGAAGAAATCTGATGAGTTGGCCTTGTGCATCACTTGGCAGCAGATTGCTTTCTGGCACCACAGCTTTCTGAGCAGTACCAGTTGCTCATGTGCCTCATTCTCTTTAGCATTCCCAAGTTGCTATGGACATCATCACTGACACTCCATGGTCCAGCACTTACTGTAACTTAAAAGAGCACCTAATCACGCGATTGTCAGCATACAAAATGCAGCTCTCTCAGGCACTATTTTCTTCAGAGGAGTAATACAACATAAGACCCACACAGCTCCTGAAACATCTCCATATCTAACCACATGTCTTGCCAGACAAACTTTCATTTCAGAACTGAAATTTTCACCTGCCTGCTGCGAGCTGTATAGTGCTCACTATTCAGGCCAATACTGACATCAATACCACCACCTTAACAACAGAGAGGGTGTTTGAGTGCCTTAGCCTGTCAGCCGCAGCCTCCTCCTGGGCCCCTTACTTGGCTATCTCCTCCGCCCCTACAACAACAAGCCCCCAGTCACCCTGAAGCAAAGCTGATAGTTATGGCCCTACAGCCTACAACTCAGGATGCATAGCCAGACCTAGCACAAATAACAGTGCATTTGAGCAGCAAAATGGCAAACTTAACTATTAGTTGTTTCTGCACCCCCCCCCCCCCCCCTCCCCATTTTCCTCTATCCCAGCACACATGACCCAAATTCACAATCCAAATATCTCGTATAACTGTGCCCCCTCCCTCCACGGTAACTGCCAATGCACTGGCCTGTGTATCCCTATGACTCCGTCCCTCCTTCCACTTGACCAGTGAGCTAGAGGACCTGCATGATACCAAGCCCATGTACTGTTATCAACAGTGCTTTGGCAATGACACTACCAATTGTAAACTGCTGTGCTCATGTCATGCAGAAGCATTCAGCAACTGGTAATAGGTATGCCCAGTTACTCAGCAATTTCCTAACATCTGTTCACATTTGACTGCTGTAACCCCACTTCACCCATCTCCTACCTCACTGACATCAGCTCAGGCCTTTCCATCTCCCCGTGTAAACTCCTGACCTTGTCCTTCCTCCTCACTATTGCAAATGGCTCCATCATCACTACATACAGTACCTTACCTATCACAATGATCTTGACCTCTGTGAAGAGTTTCTTTGGCCTTCACCATGGCTAATGTGATCAACCTAGTCCTTGGTGCAAATTTTTTATCTTTTCCCTGACCTCACACAATACTGCCTAGTTGACGATCTGTTGGGTCACTCCACTCTCTACACTTCCCAGTCTTCCACCCACTTTATCATCAAACAACTTTCACCAATCTCCTTTCCCAATTCCCCCTCCTCACCTGGGCCCCCTGCCACCCCTGCAAGGTGCACTACGACATGGTGCACTATATTGCTCAGTGTAACATTTGTGTTCTTCTACCAAACAAGCACAGATTTGTGCACACAGAAATATTGAGACCACTGTTGCTCGAGTCCTCCACCAATCCAAAAGCCCTCACTGCTCCACACTTCATTTAGGACGTAAGAAGGTTGGAGCCTGGTGCCCTTGCAGTGATTATTGGTGGTTCATGCGAAAACCATCCCTGCCTTTTATCCCATCCCATTGTTACACAGTTATAGTGAAACAGATTGCACAACATGCTTTTACACAGATCCTGGTCACACCAGCAGACATTGGTAAGACAGCAATTGTTACACCTTGTGGTCTCTTTTAAAGCCTCTTGATGACCTTTTGCCTCCACACTGCCATAAAAACTTGGAAATGTTTCTTAGATGAGGTCCTCCTCAGCTTACCTAGACGATATGCTTATTTACTGCCAGAATACAGCCAGACCCATGCCACCACAGCCAGCACACCAAACCAGCCACCAACAGTAGCCATCTGTTCCCTCCCACTGCACACGATGCTGGCATGCCCTGCTGTGAACATGGCAGCTGTAAGACATTACAGAACTTGCCTGTCCCCAGCCTCTGCTACCTGACTGACACCACCACATGCCACCACCATTGACAATGGCACCCAAACCTCAATGTTCAATGTCCCAGACATGCAAGCGGCATTGTTATCCTAATGTCCTCCTCCTGTAGTTGGCGGTGGGGAGGGAGTTGAGTGGCACCTCTCTAAATTCTAAAATTTTGTGAATCCCACAGTCTGTCCTAGCAGATGATCCTTACCTCGCAGTTGCACCTACATGCTCTCCAAAGCACCCATGCCATAGTGGGCACCTACTGTTGGAAATGTGTTTCCCCCCATTACTGTGACCTGCTTACCAGGACTTCTGCTTGAAATTGAAGTTAATGTGCAATGCTGGCATTCTTCCACTTGTTCTAGTGGCGAACAGTCAGTGTGTGCAGGAATGTGAATGCTCAACTTTTCATTGGTGAACCAGTCCTTCCAACAAGGAACTGAGCACCACAAGATGACTATTGGAGGACAAATTTGGTCAGTCAGCCTTGTGCAGTGCTTAGCAGCACATAGTTTGCAAATGCCACAATTTTCCAAGCAGAACCAGTCACATTCGTACTGTATGGCTAATATATCACATCCTCTTTAGAAGTCCAGGTCACTTTGGAGAGCCTGCCTTCCAATTCCAGAGGTCAATCATTCCACATTCCACCCCTGTAAGTGATCTGTACATTGTATTCATTCATGCAAATACTGAGTGTCCATGTGGACCATCCCATTTAGTTCTTACATGGTTTCCCACAGCCTCTATGAGGAATAAACTTTTAGTGTTTATGTTGGATTTTCTAACATGTGTTAATTTTAGTGATGTCTACCAACTGTAAATGTAACATCCATTCTGTGCCAGAACTCATGAATTAAGAACCTCGGCTATACAAATCCCACCTGAAATAGGTGTACTGACAATTTTTTCTCTGTATGTTTTTGTAAGTAAGGTATAGTAGTTTGTCTGACGTAATAAACAGCCTGTGTTACCAAAAATTCATCGTCATTACTTTTTACTGCTTTGCCAAAACAAGTCTTCCATACATCACTTTCTCCTTCTGTTTCTCATAAGTTCCCTTGCTCTATAGTGGTGACATGCATTGTGCAATGAAACACTTAGGGCACTGTACTACATTTCTACAATAACACGCGTGCAATAAGAAACAATAATATTATTTTGGATGGAGAGTCATTGGCAGATGTGGAACTAAACTTAGGTGTGCTTCCTGGTAGTTTATTTGGAACCTTGCTGTTCATCTTGTATATTGATGATCTTGCAGACAATTAACAGTAACCTAAGATTTTCTGCAAGTGATATAATCTATCGATAATGATAGAATGATCTGAAGAAATCTGCAAAAATATTCAGTCATATCTTAATAAGTTTTCAAAGGTACAAAGATTGGAAACTTGCTTTAAATTTTCAAAAATGTAAAATTGTGCACTTCACAAAGTGAAAACATATAGTGCCCTGTGCCTATAATATCAATAAGTCACAGTTGGAATCAGCCAATTCACACAAATACTTGGGAGTTCCAATTTATAGAAATTTGAAATAGAATGATCACACAAGCTCAACTGTGGGAAAAGCAAGTGGCAGACTTCAGGTCATATGTAGGATAGCAACAAGTATGCTGATAATAGATTTGTGTCACACCATCTAAAATATTGCTCAAGTGTATGGGACCCATGCCAAATTAGTCTCACAGGAGATAGTGAAAGTGTAGCAATGGCAGCAATAACTATTCAATGATTGATCCAAACATGATTGATAATGGGAAAGATTTCTGCACAATCAAACATTTTGGGTTCTTGAGAGACAGACATAACAAGTACTTTGGTTTACCAGACCATGTTACCTATTGTACCTATGTTGTATTGTGTTGCTCATTATGAATAAAATAGTTCTTTTGAGGGTACTAGCATGTCATATTTACCACCAGAAATATCCACTATGGCTCAGGAATTATAAACGTATACAAAGAAGGGTATTGTGCATGGTCACAGTTTTGTATGACAAATGAGAGAAACTTATGGAGCTCAAGAACCAGCTGTAAGCAGGATTTCCACCTTTGACAAGTAAACCTGGGACTGCCAACTTTGGCAAGTGAAGGTTCAGAACACTTCAAACAAAAGGAAGCACTTAGTATATTAAACAGGCAATTCATACTAAAGTCTGTTAGTTTTTATCCTCACAGCAAAATTAAACTACAAATACCACAACTGAAACTTAAAATATTTCAATAGTGCAATATGATGTAATCATATTGTCAAAAATTGATTATTTTGAAAGTTAATAGTGATTATCTGATACACTGATGAAAAATATTGGGGTTGTGGATGGAACTTATAGAAGTATTTGTCTGATGTAGTTGACATGGGAAATTTCTTCTCACTTAGAACATGGTGACAGAACTGTGAGCAGCTCATTTTATAGTTTATTTTAACAAGAAATTCACTTTGCACAGTAACTATGAACCATGTTGCAACACATAATGAAAAGGAGGTGGAGGAACACTTACTCTTAAAGCCATTTTTGTTGCTCTCTCATGTCTTTTAAACATACTGACTTTGGCTAAAAGAAGATGATGTTATGGAAATGGATGCTCCAAACCAATGGCAATAAGGAAATATGCTTTTTTAAAAATATTTTATGTGACAGGCCTGATTTGGCTTATTGTCATCATCAGGTGATGTGTAGTTGGAAGTGACAACCATATTGCATCTATAGTAGTCTTCCTGAAGAGGGGCAGCAGCCTTTTCAGTAGTTGCAGGGGCAACAGTCTGGATGATTGACTGATCTGACCTTGTAACAATAACCAAAACTGCCTTGCTGTGCTGGTACTGCGAACGGCTGAAAGCAAGGGGAAACTATGGCCATAATCTTTCCCGGGGGCATGCAGCTTTACTGTATGATTAAATGATGATGGCGTCCTCTTGGGTAAAATATTCCGGAGGTAAAATAGTCCCCCATTCAGATCTCCGGGCGGGGACTACTCAAGAGGATGTCGTTATCAGGAGAAAGAAAACTGGCGTTCTGCGGATCGGAGCGTGGAATGTCAGATCCCTTAATCGGGCAGGTAGGTTAGAAAATTTAAAAAGGGAAATGGATTGGTTAAAATTAGGCATAGTGGGCATTAGTGAAATGCGGTGGCTGGAGGAACAAGACTTTTGGTCAGGTGACTACAGGGTTATAAACGCAAAATCAAATAGGGGTAATGCAGGAGTATGTTTAATAATGAATAGGAATATAGGAATGCGGGTAAGCTACTACAAACAGCATAGTGAACGCATTATTGTGGCCAAGATAGATACGAAGCCCACGCCTATCACAGTAGTACAAGTTTATATGCCAACTAGCTCTGCAGATGACTAAGAAATTGAAGAAATGTATGATCAAATAAAAGAAATTATTCAGATAGTGAAGGGTGACAAAAATTTAATAGTCATGGGTGACTGGAATTCGGTAGTAGGAAAAGGGAGAGAAGGAAACGTAGTAGGTGAATATGGACTGGGGCAAAGAAATGAAAGAGGAAGCTGCCTGGTAGAATTTTGCACAGAGCACAACATAATCATAGCTAACACTTGGTTCAAGAACCATAAAAGAAGGCTGTATACATGGAAGAAGCCTGGAGATACTGACAGATTTCAGATAGATTATATAATGGTAAGACAGAGATTTAGGAACCAGGTTTTAAATTGTAAGACATTTCCAGGGGCAGATGTGGGCTCTGACCACAATCTATTGGTTATGACCTGTAGATTAAAACTAAAGAAACCGCAAACATGGGAATTTAAGGAGATGGGACCTGGATAAACTAAAAGAACCAGACGTTGTACAGAGTTTCAGGGAGAGCATAAGGGAGCAATTGACAGGAATGGGGGAAAGAAATACGGTAGAAGAAGAATGGGTAGCTTTGAGGGATGAAGTAGAGAAGGCAGCAGAGGATCAAGTAGCTAAAAAGATGAGGGCTAGTAGAAATCCTTGGGTAACAGAAGAAATATTGAATTTAATTGATGAAAGGAGAAAATATAAAAATGCAGTAAATGAAGCAGGCAAAAAGGAATACAGACGTCTCAAAAATGAGATTGACAGGAAGTGCAAAATGGCTAAGCAGGGATGGCTAGAGGACAAATGTAAGGATGTAGAGGCTTATCTCACTAGGGGTAAGATAGATACTGCCTACAGGAAAATTAAAGAGACCTTTGCAGATAAGAGAACGACTTGTATGAACATCACGAGCTCAGATGGAAACCCAGTTCTAAGCAAAGAAGGGAAAGCAGAAAGGTGGAAGGAGTATATAGAGGGTCTTTACAAGGACGATGTACTTGAGGACAATATTGTGGAAATGGAAGAGGATGTAGATGAAGATGAAATGGGAGATACGATACTGCATGAAGAGTTTGACAGAGCACTGAAAGACCTGAGTCGAAACAAGGCTCCCGGAGTAGACAACATTCCATTGGAACTACTAACGGCCTTGGGAGAGCCAGTCCTGACAAAACTCTACCATCTGGTGAACAAGATGTATGAAACAGGCGAAATACCCACAGACTTCAAGAAGAATATAATAATTCCAATCCCAAAGAAAGCAGGCGTAGACAGATGTGAAAATTACCGAACAATCAGTTTAATAAGCCACAGCTGCAAAATACTAACACGAATTCTTTACAGATGAATGGAAAAACTAGTAGAAGCCGACCTCGGGGAAGATCAGTTTAGATTCCGTAGAAATGTTGGAACACGTGAGGCAATACTGTCCCTACGATTTATCTTAGAAGCTAGATTAAGGAAGGGCAAACCTACATTTCTAGGATTTGTATACTTAGAGAAAACTTTTGACAATGTTGATTGGAATACTCTCTTTCAAATTCTGAAGGTAGCAGGGGTAAAATACAGGGAGCGAATGGGTATTTACAATTTGTACAGAAACCAGATGGCAGTTATAAGAGTCGAGGGACATGAAAGGGAAGCAGCGGTTGGGAAGGGAGTGAGACAGGGTTGCAGTCTCTCCCCGATGTTATTCAATCTGTATATTGAGCGAGCAGTAAAGGAAACGAAAGAAAAATTCGGAGTAGGTATTAAAATCCATGGAGAAGAAATAAAAGTGTTGAGGTTTGCCGATGACATCGTAATTCTGTCAGAGACAGCAAAGGACTTGGAAGAGCAGTTCAGCAGAATGGATAGTGTCTTGAAAGGTGGATATAAGATGAACATCAACAAAAGCAAAATGAGGATAATGGAATGTAGTCGAATAAAGTCGGGTGATGCTGAGGGAATTAGATTAGGAAATGCGACAATTAAAGTAGTATAGGAGTTTTGCTATTTGGGGAGCAAAATAACTGATGATGGTCGAAGTAGAGAGGATATAAAATGTAGACTGGCAATGGCAAGGAAAGCGTTTCTGAAGAAGAGAAATTTGTTAACATCGAGTATAGATTTAAGTGTCAGGAAGTCATTTCTGAATGTATTTGTATAGAGTGTAGCCATGTATGGAAGTGAAACATGGACAATAACTAGTTTGGACAAGAAGAGAATAGAAGCTTTCGAAATGTGATGCTACAGAAGAATGCTGAAGATTAGATGGGTAGATCACGTAACTAATGAAGAAGTATTGAATAGGATTGGAGAGAAGAGAAGTTTGTGGCACAACTTGACCAGAAGAAGGGATTGGTTGGTAGGACATGTTCTGAGGCATCAAGGGATCACCAATTTAGTATTAGAGGGCAGCGTGGAGAGTAAAAATCGTAGAGGGAGACCAAGAGATGAATACACTAAGGAGATTCAGAAGGATGTAGATTGCAGTAGGTACTGGGAGATGAAGAAGCTTGCACAGGATAGAGTAGCATGGAGAGCTGCATCAAACCAGTCTCAGGACTGAAGACCACAACAACAACAACAACAGTAGTCTTACTGTCATGTCTTGGTAAGTTTAATAGTTCTTGTAGTTATAAAATGTATAAATACGTTTTTGCCAGATATTTTGACAGTTCAGTTTTGACATGTAGCATCATAGTAAAGAACTGTCAAAACTGGACCATCAAAATATCTGACAAAAACATATTTTTACATTTCATAACTACAAAAACTGTTATACTTACTGAGACATAATTTCTTATACTGATGCATACTGCGCTGCGGGCAACAGAATTAAAAAAAAAAAAAAAAAGGATAAGATGTTAAACTTAATAATATGACATTAAATGTTATGCTATATTGCATAAAAAAGTAAAACTGTAAAAATAGATGAACATTAGGTACTTGAGTGTGTCCCATCATACTTATGAAGAGGCACTGGACAGTTATAAAAAGTAGGGATGATCCCTAAGAATTGGAGCAGATGGTAGCCATAGCTATAAGTTACGAATCTAGGAATCTGCTACAACTCCTTATATATCTCACCCACAGGGGCTACAAGGACAAAATTAGACTAGTTATGATGTGTACAGAGGCATTTAAGCACTCATTCTTCCCATCCTCCACATATAAATAGAAGGGGAAGGAGGCCTAATAAATGGTACAATGGGAAGTACCGTGTGCCATGCAGTTTGCAGTAGTTTGCAAAGAATACATGTAGATGTAGAAAGTATTTTGCTAATCGGCAGCTTGTCTTCTCAAATTTTCATCATATGTACTCGCATCTTGTCACAGATATTTCCAAAATGTATTGTTTAATGCTTCATATTCTAACAAAGCACCTACATTTATAAATACAGAGTCCTCTTGCAATATATGTATATCTACATGCCATACAGTTTTACAATTAATGCTACTCCAGGCCATTTAGCTAACAGAACTTTCAGTCCTTAATTATAGATACTGAGGTAATTTGTAAAGGTTGTGGTTCCCAATTTCTTGTTCTGTTTTGGGTGGGCTTTTGCCTATTCTGTGTACTAGAGAAGAAGACAAGATCTACATGAACATTATTTTGTTTGTCCATAAAACAGCTTCTGCAAGATGTGTGGTTATTTACTTCACACAATGCTTTTGCAGCACCCTTCTGTTGCATAAATATTTTATTTATTTTAGGTGCACTACCCCAGAAAATAATGTGATTAGATAACAGAGATTGAAAATATACATAATAAGCCCTAGGTCATTAGAGTAAGAGTCACTTGGCCAAATTATGCTGAAGTGAGGTTTTTGTGCAGGTATATCTATGTACTGACATCATTTCAGCTTCTAACATGTTTTTATCTCAAGGAAATATTACACACAATGCTTCATTTAGTGTAAGACCAACAAAGCCTACTTATGGAGCTAACACCTGATACTACAGGGTTTTAACCATCCTTGAAGTCATTGGAAGATCATTTATGTTAGTTAAGAACAAGATCTGGCCCAGTACCAATCCCTATGGATTCCTATTCATTATGTTACTCTGTTCTGAGGTTAGTTTCATGCCTTTGGAATATGATGTAACATGCCACTGAGTGTAAATTGCAAGGTAGGCCGAATACTAGGAAAATGCAATTAGTCTGCAAAGGAGATTGCTTACAAATCACATGCACGATCAATCTTAGAATATTGATGAAGTGGGTGGGATGCATATCAAATAGGATTATGAAGGGAAATTGAATGAACGCAGAGAAGGGCAGCACAAATGGTCACAGGTTTATTTGACCCATGGGAGATCACAGAGATGCTGAAAAACCGAACCGGCATATTATTGAAGATAGATGTAAAGTTTCCCAAGAAACCCTACTTATAAGGCTTTAAGAACCACCTTTAAATAATAACTCTAGGATATGCAACATGAAAACATAAAAATATGGCAGCAATTCTGCATGCAGAGAAACCATATCATCTTATGAATATACACATGTATGAATGGAAACCCATGATTTTTTGAAAAGTTTGCAATGAAGGGCATTACGTGTCTACAGTGCAAAACTATGCAGCATTGTAGCTGTGTGAATGCAAATCCTAAACAGAAACTATGGTTAGTCCCAAATGTTGAATTAGGTTAAAAATTTATCAACACAGAGTGCATAAATGACCTTAGCAGAATATTAATAAATGTGCACATTAATTGAAAAATATGAACATGAAACACACATAAAACAACAAGAAGATTTTGGGATCAAATTTAAAAATATCTGTGACAAAGGAAATGGACAAAGGAAGAATGTGACCATCGCATTCTCATGAAAATTTAAATGTGAGTGCAGAGCTCTGTAGAAAATGCTGTAAAACTATAAAAACAGGACTAATGAGTGTAGGGTGAAATAAAATCTTTCTCTTTTGGTGTGGAGAGGTTGATCCATCAGTGAAGAATGACAAAAATTATCCAAAGAGATGGAAACATGACAGGTAAAAGTCCAAGATTTGGATGTTGTAATACTCCTGACGCTCCTGATCTCAGTTTCATATTAGTGTGCCTTATGCTGGCATGTGCTGTAGTCTACCAATAAACATAATACAAAAACCAGTGTTCATTTGTATTATGTTCCATAACACAACTTGTTTCTGTAGACTTAACTTGTGTATGTTGAATCATTTGAACGGCAAAAATGTGCGCTCAAATTTTGGTGCTTGACTGACACTTAGGACAGTGACCTTTTCTGTGAACTATGGACTTTGTGCACCGAATGATAACTGTTGTTTCCTTATTTCCAGTTACCAAGGGGAACCATCTCTAACTGTTGTTATGCAACAGCTGATGGCTCATCCAGTGGAAAGTCAAAGGTATATGGAGGACCTCCTGGCTATAGTACTGCAGCAGCTAATGGTCAGTCCTTCACCATTCCAACCATACGAGAAAAAACTGGATGACTAAAACTCTTACAAACAAAGGCTGTGACAACATCTGTATTTAAGCAAAATGATGGTGATACTTGTAATCCATATTCTTCTGTGAATTATACCACAAACTTATCAGTTGCCCTGCAAGCTGAACCCCCCCCCCCCCCCCCCCCCAGATGGAACCCGATAAATTGACTTTCAACAAAATTTATTCTTTGTCAAGTACTCACTGTCAAAAACATTGTCATGTGATTTCTACTTGCCTCAAATTTTACCAGTGTTGTAGGCAACCGAGTCAGTCTTGTGAAGCTTAGGTGGCTGAACTTCATCGGCTACCTCATTGATGTAAGGTTTTTACGCCCATCATCAAAGATTTTATGCTGAAGGCATCATCATAGACATAATCATCCACACACCACACAATACAGAGTTTCAGTTAAAAGCATTACAGTTTGATGAAACAGCGAACCCAGATGCAATGCAGATTTGGCAGCCAGCAGTGATGTCATGGCAATATTCCAACAGTGGCATATGTGTCTTTCCGCATTGAAACAGGGGTCTCACATCATCCCAGGTTTCAACAGCATTACTCATTCTGCCCAGACAGTTTTCAGAAGTGTCCATTCTGGTGCACAGACTGCACTAATATACAAGACATGGTTGTCTTGTTTCTGTTTGTCAGGTGGCAATTCTCACCTCATGGTCATGAGATCACCATTCACAGAGTAACCAGGGACTTAACTTTCTTATTCATAAGTAGTTATGACACTGAGAACTTTTTCAGTCTGTAAGCACTAACATTTTCTGGATCTTACATGAGTGACACAGTAAACCTGATCTCAGACACTTCTCTTTATCCACAACTGGCTGTGCTCTGCACTGGATTCCTTAACTTTTTTCTTTTGGTATGGGAAAAGTGAAGAATTTTGAAGCTCACATTTTGCTGAAAGCTTCAGTAAGGCCTTGCTTAGTTTGCCATCTGCAGCGCGACTAGCGCTATAGAAGAAGGCCAAGGATGAATTAGACAGGTTGCAAAGGTTGGATATGATATAACCTGTATGATCAAATCAGAGGACTATTTCTCTGTTTGTCACTAAGAAACTGTATGGGGAACTCAGACTGTGTGGAAACTTGAAGGTCACAGTGAATTTTCCAGCTGACAAGGCTATGCATCCCATTCCAAAGCTGAGGAACTGTTTGCAAAGCTGGTGGGTGGACACTTTATCTCCAGATATGACTCACTGGTGCATGCTTACAGCTCCCATTAGACCAATGTTCACAGAAGATACTGGTGATTAATATGCCATGCTCTGTATACAGATATAAGTAGTTGGCCCTTGGGGTCTCTAGTGCCCTGGCAATTTCCCAGAAGTTCCTGGAAGAGCTAGTACATCATACCAGGTTGCATTAACTATTCGGATGACATTGTCATTACAGGAAGTTCCACTAAGCAGCATTTAGTGAACCTGAAGTTATTCTTTTTTGTTTTGCTGGAGGCAGAATTAAAGTGCTACCTCATCAAATATGAATTTTTTCAACCTTAAATGGAGTATTTAGGTCATGTCCTTTCTCATGAAAGTGTCTTATCAACACAAAAACATGTCAAAGCAATTGCATCCATACCTTGGCCTGTGAATCTCAAGCAGCTCCAGACGTTTCTGCAATTCTATATTATGCAAAATTCATTCCAGTGGCATCTCAAATAATTCATACACTACAGCTCTTATGTAAGAAAGGAGAAGCTTTCGTGTGGTGAAACAGCATTCTTAGAGTTTAGGAGATGTCTACTCTCAGCATCTAGTTTAGCAATGTTCCAACCCATGAAGCAGATACTGGTTGTGATGGATGCATTGGACTGCTGGGTGGGATCCATCCTCACTCAATGAGGGGCTGAAAGTTCACAGCACCCCACAACTTACACTTCGAAAACCCTCCCCTCTGCACAAATGAAATACTCTCAAATTGATGGCAATTATAATTGCTTTCTTTATTGCACCAAGTTCCACCTGGTTATCAACCATAAGCTATTGATGTCATTGTTCAACCCCCACAGCTCATTTCCCAGATTGTACAGCTCATTGGCTCTAGCAATAGGCATCATTTCTTTCAAGATACACATATGAAATATATTTCAGAAGTACATCCCAGCATGCAAATGTGAATGTTCTTTCCCATCTATCCCTTGGGCCAGACTACCATTTCAATCAAGAAGAAATTCTTTGCTTCTACCTGGGCAATGAGACGCAACAAGCTGAAGACAGTTTTCCCATTATGGGAGCCCACATCAGTGCCGCCACAGAGGCTACATTCTCAAACAGTTTTGCACCATCATCTTGAGGGGGTAGTCAGAGCAATTGGCCAGGCAACAATCTACTTCTCTTCAGCATTACAACATTCTAAAGCAGTGTGTAAGCTCCAGGATGTTAAGACACAGCAAGGAAACCCCAGTATTGACCAAGCCTAACTCACATGGATCTGGTGAGAAAACAAAAGGGTGGAACAAGTTTTATTGGTTTTCATTCAGTTAAAACAAGTAAACACACAAAACCCAGTGAAATGAAAATACCTTTCTATAGCAATAATGAAGTTCTGCTTCTTCATTTAAATATACTATCTGTCAGCTGTAAACTCATTGAACTAATTACATGCTTGAAAGAATCAATTACTGTGTTTTGTGTACAATGAATGATTGCACAACACACAGATCAGTCTTCATGTGAGGTTTTAATGCTTCGAAAACCTTGTACAACTTGCGTTGTGTAGTGACCTGTCTCCCTTAGCACGTCCACAACCTGTAGATGACAGATGGAGCGATATCCTTGTTGCATCAGACAGAGAGCCTTTGCAACTTGCACTGAATTAAGATGTTGAGTTGGATGTGCTTGGTTGAATACCATATCTAAAAACGACAGCTGTCATCTACGTAACTCATTAGAGAGCATTAGGACACCGGCATTCACTTGCTTGTGAGGGGTTGCCTGGTGCTGTAATGGACAACATAACCAATAGATTGTGAATGACTTCAGTTATTGATACGGTGAAAGCATAGGTCTCAAGCAAAGCAATAACACCACAGGCAATGGGTGTCTCAAAATATATTTAATATACCAGACACTGATTCATGTTTTCCCATAATTCCTTTGAGCACTGTGTGTGTGTGTGTGTGTGTGTGTGTGTGTGTGTGTGTGTGTGTGTGTGTGTGTGTGTAGGCCCGCTTATAGAGGCCACTTGGATCAGCCCCCTGGCATGCTCTGCTGAGCCACCCAAAAACCAGCATTATTTAAGCTATTGCAAACGAGTGCTCAGCCTATTCTTTATGCTGTATTACTGTTGTCCAGTCAATGTGTTCAGTGCTATGCACAACCTGTATCTTATGTGTTTCTCTATAAAGCACTACGGTTCATAAATCATGTTTGTCCTTGCTATGGCAAGTACTCATTGAAGACCCCTTCAGGTATTGAAGTCATAATTTGGATTACTTCCAAGAATAAAGATGCCAACACGGACCGAAGACCAGAATACAACAGATGTTGACAGCTTGTTCGTAGACCTAAATACATGTTGTTATTTAATTGTAAAACTGATTATAAATGATTTAGCTGACCATGAAGGTTAAATATTCATAGTAAAACCTAAAACTAGTAAAAACATATATAAGAGAAATTTAGCCACTGACTGACATGGTGTCTAGAGGAAGCATATGAGAAGAACATTGTGAACACACAAGGTTGATAAAAATTTAAGTTTGTAAAATGTAATACCTCTAATATTTGATTCCTGTTATCCCCTATTACAAATGAGTGTAAAATTAAAGAGAACAAGGCCAAGGGATGGACAACATGTTGGATATAATCATGCTTTGCTGGGTAGAGAAACCTCCACCTTATTCTGACAGTTAATCATAATTAAATGTTGTAAAATATGAAAAAGCTCCCAGACAATAAGTGTGCAGAGGTTAAAGATAAGACACATGTACTCTGCACCAAAAACTGAACCACCCCAACAAGAAATTGAACACAATATAAAGCAATATTAAAGAACACTCTTATAAATGCAGTAAGGCAAATAAAATGGTATTAAATGAGTACTCCTGCTAACAAACACTAGACACAGTTGCATAAAGTTTACTCTACTGCCTTAGTTTCAGTTTCATGGTGGACAGCACCTCAGATTTGTTGGTTGAGCAGATGGCTGCAAAATTGAGAGTCTCCCTCATTCCTGTCTCCACAGTGCGGAGCCCCTGGGCTTACTACTGACATTTTACTCACAGCCAAAAGGATGAACAATGACAGATTTATAGATTGTGTACTTCCTGTAGAGGAGACAGCATCCATAAGAGATGATAGTATAAGTTCCTGAGGTACCTTTTGTACCACTGGTACATGTCTCTTGGTAGCACTCCCAAACACACTTATTTGCAGCATCTTCAAATCATTTGATAGCTGCCAGGGTGATTTCCAGCTGCTTACAAACAGCAGCTAACTCATTCTGTTCCGAAGACCAACATTCACAGAGGGGATGCATTGTGGCTGGTGGAACGTTTTATGAAACAGTAAATGAATACTTCTGTTTCTCTTTTAAAGCACACTTTAAGACAAAATAAAAAAAAATAATGAAATAAATAAGAAGCACCATCAAGGAATTACTTGAATGGGCCTGAAATCAGTAGATGTGAGGTACATAGACAGATAAACAAATGATTATAATTTCAGACAAATTGGTAATTTATTGAAGAGGATGATTGGCACTGATTGATTGAGCTGCTGGATGTTCCCATAAGGGATATTGTACCACATTCTGTCCAATCGGTACATCAAATCGTCAAAATCGCAACCTGATTGGAGGGCCCTACTGATAATGTTCCAAATGTTCTCGGTTGGGGAGAGATCTGGTGACCTGGCTGGCCAAGTGGCCAAGGTACGGTTTGGCAAGTGTGAAGACAAGCAATAGAAACTCTCACTGTGTGTGGGCTGGTATTATCTTGCTGAAATATAAGCCGAGGATTGCTTTTCATGAAGGGCAACAAAATGGAGCATAGAATATTGTCAGCGTACTGCTGTGCTGTAAGGATGCAGTGGATGACAGGCAGAGGGGTCTTGCTAAGAAATGAAATGGCACCATAGACCATCTGTCCTGGTTGTACAGACAGGTGACAGTCAGGTATCTCATCTCTGCATGGGACGTCTCGCTGGTCATCAGGGCCTGGAGACTCCTCAGTCAACTGTGGGATACCAACCTGACTGCCACCTGCCATTTGGCCTGATGACCAAGAGTGATGGTCAGGTTACCATTTAATTTCACAGCAGGACCCCTTTGGTTCTCATCTGCCTCACCATTACAGCACAGCAATACACTGAAAATATTCTACATGGGTTTTCTTGCCCTTCATGGCAAGCCATCCTGACCTTACATTTCATCAAGGTAATGCCCGCCTGCACTCAACTAGAGTTTTTACTGTTCGTCTTCATGCATGCTAAACACTACCTTGGCCAGCAACATCGCTGGATCTCTCAGCAATTGAGAACATTTGGAGCATTGTAGGCAAGGCCCTCCAAACAGCTCGTGATTTTGACGAGCTAACGCGCCATTTAGACAGAATTTGACATGGTATTCGTCAGTGAGCACCTGACAACTCTATCAGTCAATGCCAAACCGAATAATTGCTTACATAAGGACCAGAGGTGGACCAACGCATTATTGACTTGCTCAGTTTGTGAAGCTCTTTCTCTTTAATAAATCATCCAGTTGGTTTCAAACTGTAATCATTTGTTTGTCTATACATGTACATCACATCTATCAATTGCCGTCCCAGGATAATGCAAGTCCTTTGTAGTGGGTCGTTTTTTTTCCCTTAGGGTGTATCACAATTTCTGTTTAACAACTGATGCAGTTAACATCCAACAGAGAGATATCTGTTAATAAAAAACACAAAAACAACAACAACAACTAAATCCTGGGAGAAAGTTTACTGATTCCATGAACCTGCTTGGTAGTTCTGCCAGAGACAGCAAAAGACTTGGAAGAACAGCTGAACGGAATGGATAATGTCTTGAAAAAAAAAAAAATGGTTCAAATGGCTCTGAGCACTATGGGACTTAACATCTACGGTCATCAGTCCCCTAGAACTTAGAACTACTTAAACCTAACTAACCTAAGGACATCACACAACACCCAGCCATCACGAGGCAGAGAAAATCCCTGACCCCACCGGGAATCGAACCCGCGAACCCGGGCGTGGGAAGCGAGAACGCTACCGCACGACAACGAAATGCGGGCAATGTCTTGAAAAGAGGTTATAAGATGAATATCAACGAAAGTAAAACAAGGATAATGGAATGTAGAGAAAGTAAACACTGGAGGTAGTGAATGAGTTTTTTTTAAATTATTCAAGCAGCAAAAGATGGCAAAAATAGAGAAGTTATAAAATGCAGACTGGCAAAGCAAGGAAAGCTTTTCTGAGAAAGAGAATTTGCGTGTGTGGCCGTTTAAAGCCCAAACGATACGAGCCGCCATTTTGTGCTCAAAGTTGAGAGGACGTATGCAATTAATAGCGCCTCTTGGGCACCAAACTGATATGTACGCACAGTGCAAGATTTGTATACAGTGCGTATCACAGTTGACAGTAAAGTTTGACACGGTTGAAAGTGTTCGGGGGATAGGGGAAGGGGAGGAGGGGGGGGGGGGGGCGCCAAATGAAATGCTGCTTGTGTGGAAAAATATCCTCGAACTGACCCTGTTTGTGTGGGAGCGAAACGTGGACAATATACATTTCAGACAAAAAGAGAGTAGAAGCTTCAGAAATGCTGTGCTACAAAAGAATGTTGGAGATTAGATGGGTAGCTCGAGCAACTAATGAAGCGGTACTGAATCGAATTAGGGAAAAAAGAAATTTATGGTACTGCTTGGCTAAAAGAAGGGATCGGTTGACAGGACACATTCTGAGGCCTCAAGGAATCGTCGATTTGGTCGACTGTAGCAGGCTGTGATTTCGCCATACACAGCGTCAGTTGTGTTCCTCAGTGTTGCTTCTCCTCCACGTATAATTGTTGAGTACTCCATAATGACACGGATAGTGAAGATTCTAATAGAAGGACATTAACGTTTAGTACACAAAATGTATTCGCAGTTGCGAATACGGACAACCATTAGCTATATAATGACAACGGAAGTTTGTGCCGGGCTGGGACTCGAACCAGGATTTCTAACTTTACACGAGCGGTCGCCTTAATCGATTTGGCTACCCATGCATGACCCACGACCACACCCAAACTTCCATATTTCTTCGTACCTGCGTCACAAGCTGCACTCGTACACTCGTACGTAGAACGTAGATACAGGAACCATTGGTATAATGGTCGTAGCTGTGTTGGGAAAGTACCAGAGCTCCAAGGGCTAATAGAAAGCATTGATGCTCAAATCGTTATAGGCACCGAAAGCTGGCTGAAGCCGGATATAAGCTCAGCCGAAATTTTTGCAAGAACATAACGGTATTCCGAAAGGATAGGCTAAACACGGTTGGCGGTGGCTTGTTTATTGCTGTCAGAAGTAGTTTCTCTTGCCGCCAAATTGAAGTAGAAACTTCCTGTGAGTTAGTATGGGCAGAGGTCATTGTTGCCAACCGCAATAAAATAATAATTGGATCCTTTTACCAACCTCCCAATTCAGGTGATACAGTTGCTGAAAGGTTCAAAGAAAACTTGAGTCTGATTTCAAACACATACCCGACTCATACGATACTGACTTTAATTTACCCTCAATATGTTGGCGAAAGTACGTGTTTAATTCCGGAGGTACGCATAAAATATCATCCGAAATTTTGCTAAACGCATTCTCTGAAAATTATTTCGAGCCGTTAGTTCATGAGCCCACGCGAATAGTAAACGGTTGTGGAAACACACTTGACCTCTTAACAACAAATAATCCTGTGTTAATAACGAGCATCAAAACCGATTCAGGGATTAGTGAAAACATAGTTGTCATAGCGAGATTGAACGTTGCAATCCCCAAATCTCTAAAAATAAGCGAAAAATATACCTATTCAAAAAAGCAGATGAAAATTCATAAATTAACAAACGACGGAGCTGACCCTCCTTGGTACCGTACACAAAACGGGTTAGAACACTGTTGCAGAAACATCGAAACAAACACGCCAAATTTAAACAGACGCAAAGTCCCCAAGATTGGCGATCTTTTATAGAAGCTCGAAATTTAGCACGGACTTCAATGCGAGATGCCTATAACAGTTTCCACAACGAAACTTTGTCTCGAAACCAGACAGAAAATCCAAAGAGATTCTGGTCGTATGTGAAATATGTTAACGTCAAGAAACAATCAATGCCTTCTCTGCGCTATAGCAATGGAGATACTGTAGAAGAAACTGCCGCCAAAGCAGAGTTACTAAGCACATCCCTCCGAAATGCCTTCACAAAAGAAGACGAAGTAAATATTCCAGAACTCGAATCTAGAAGAGCTGCCAACCTGAATAATGTAGAAGTAAATATCCTCGGAGTGGTGAAGCAACTTAAATCAATTAATAAAAGCAAGTTTTCTGGTCCAAACTCTACACCAATTAGTTTCGTTTCGGAGTATGCTGATGCATTAGCCCCATACTTAACAATGATATACAACCGTTCGCTCGCCGAAAGATCCGCACCCAAAGACTGCAAAGTTGCACAGGTCACACCAATATTCAGAAAGTTAGTTGGGATAATCCACTAAATTACAGGCCCATATCGTTAATGTCGATATGCAGCAGGATTCTAGAACATATATTGTGTTCGAACATCATGAATTACCTCGAAGAAAACGGTCTATTGACACACAGTCAACATGGGTTTAGAAAACATCGTTCCTGTGAAACACAACTAACTCTTTATTCACATGAAGTGTTGAGTGCTATTGACAAGGGATTTCAGATCGATTCCGTATTTCTGGATTTCCGGAAGGCTTTTGACACTGTACCACACAAGCGGCTCGTAGCGAAATTGCGTGCTTATGGAATATCATCTCAGTTACGTGACTGGATTTGTGATTTCCTGTCAGAGAGGTCACAGTTCGTAGTAATTGACGGAAAGTCATCGAGTAAAATAGAAGTGATTTCTGGCGTTCCACAAGGTAGTGTTATAGGCCCTTTGCTGTTCATTATCTATATAAACGATTTTGGAGACAATCTGAGCAACCGTCTTCGGTTGTTTGCAGATGATGCTGTCGCTTATCGACTAATAAAGTCATCAGAAGATCAAAACAAACTGCAAAACGATTTAGAAAAGATGTCTGAGTAGTGCGAAAAGTGGCAGTTGACCCTAAATAACGAAAAGTGTGAGGTGATCCACATGAGCGCTAAAAGGAATTCGTTAAAATTCGGTTAGACGATAGGTCAATCTAATCGAAAAGCAGTAAGTTCAACTAAATAACTAGATATTACAATTACGAACAACTTAAATTGGAAGTAACACATAGAAAATGTTGTGGGGAAGGCTAACCAAAGACTGCGTTTTATCGACAGGACATCTATAAAATGTAACAGACCTACTAAGGAGACTGCCTATACTACGCTTGTCCGTCCTCTTTTAGAATACTGCTGCGCGGTGTGGGATCCTTACCAGGTAGGACTGACGGAGTACACTGAAAAAGTTCAAAGAAAGGCAGCACGTTTTGTATTATCGCGCAATATGGGAGAGAGTGTCACAGAAATGATACAGGATTTGGGCTGGATATCATTAAAAGAAAGGCGTTTTTCGTTATGACGGAATCTTCTCAGCCGGCCGCGGTGGTCTTGCGGTTCTAGGCGCTCAGTCCGGAACCGCGCGACTTCTACGGTCGCAGGTTCGAATCCTGCCTCGGGCATGGGTGTGTGTGATGTCCTTAGGTTAGTTAGGTTTTAATTAGTTCTAATTCTAGGCGACTGATGACCACAGATGTTAAGTCGCATAGTGATCAGAGCCATTTGTACCATTTTTTTAATCTACTCACGAAATTCCAATCACCAACTTTCTCATCCGAATGCGAAAATATTTTGTTGACACTGACCTACATAGGGAGGAACAATCACCACGATAAAATAAGGGAAATCAGAGTTCGTACAGAATACAGGTGTTCATTCTTTGCACGCGCTATACGAGATTGGAATAGTAGAGGATAATGAAGGTGGTTCGATGTACTCTCTGCCAGGCACTTGAATGTGATTTGCAGAGTATCCATGTAGATGTACAATTCCTGTCCAGGGGGAGGACATTTTAATTAAAAGTCGCAGCCTGGTATCGGCGGATAAATACGGTACTGCTGAGCCTGTGTTGTTAAGAAGTACAATGCATTGTTCCTTCGAACATATAAGCGTGCATATCCGAAGGAACATTGGATCATACCTCTTAACATGCAGGCACTGCAATATCGTATTAACATGCATGGACAAGAACATTTTATTTTTTCATCCAGCACCCAACAAAGGTTAACAATACCCAAATGGACTGTGCGCCATGAAGGTACACTAAAACGTCAACACTGAAACTGTAGATCGTGGGTCGCTCCCCAACGTGGGTGCGCGATTTCATTTTGTAATGTGTTATTCAATCCCCCATTCTCTCGTCATCATGGCTGGTTCAGATATTTATCATATTATTAGGCCAGGAAACCCGCACAACTCTTATATATGAAATTACGATTACATCAATACCATTAACTGCCGACAGGCGTTGATATACATCAGCAGGGACAACTGAAAAATTATGCCCTGACCGAGACTAGAATCCGGGACCTCCTGCTTACATGGCAGACGCTCTATCCATCTGAGCCACCGAGAGCACAGAGGATAGCGCGACTGCAGGGATTTATCGCCAGCCCGCTCCCCGTGAGTTCCACATTCTCAATTTATAGTCCACACACTAGGTTCGTAGTGCCCCTGCCATTATACACATTACTCGCGGCACACAATCCATCGAGTCCCGTAAGGGGTCAGGCAAATCGTGTGCATACGCACTGAAGAAGGTCATGAGCCGGTTAGACTTAAACGATATGAAGATGGCATCTGTTCTTTCGGACATATCCGAAAAAAACATATGCCCTCTTCATATCTTATATATGATTCCATAGCACTATCGCTCACTATACTGGCGGGTAGAGATGTTCTTTCCCGTCTTGCAACAGGTGGATACTTAGTCGTTAGATGGTGCAGAACGTACAAGACATCATAAAGGCACCCGTAGCCGATAAAAGAATTAGTCAGGTTTCTCGTGCGTGTGAATTTTTTTGGCAATGTGCTACTTTTTTGACGTGTTTATCAAATAAATACTGTATTTGGTGTGCTTGAGAGAAATTTTGTTAGAAGACTGATTCGAAAAATAGTTTCGACCGTTTACGCTCGCATTTGCCAGATAAATGCAATTTCCCTACCGGACACTGAAGATGGCGGATCGCACGAATGTTGATGCCTCGTCGCCGATTTTGAGCGGAAGGAATTTTCTCTATATTGCATTTTACCTCTTTGCATCGTGAGTTTCCACAATTGTGAAACTTAGATCAAAGGATTATATGGACAAAAACAAAAGATCATATGCTATCAGCAAACTGGAAGAGGTCTTTCCCATCCAAGTATTATACTGGAAGAAGCAGAATCAACATTGCACGTATGACGTCCAAGTGGGAATCCAATAAAATAATATTGTCTTTCAATACTTGATAGTTCGTAGTGCAAACCAGTATGAGAGCTGCGCTGCACGATACAAATTTTAATCCGTAAGCATGCTCCAGTTGCCAGATATCTCAAAATTATAGATTGTCGTTGACAAACTTGAACAGATTTTCGCGTAACTGTGTATTCCTTTTCAGTCTGAGAGCTAAGTAAATCTAGCGAGTTATTGAAAATTTGACTTTGGTTCCGGGAAAGTTGAGTTTAGTATTTCCTTTAGGAAATTTACATGGATGTATTTATCGCTCAATTTCAGATGTTCCCCGGACTCGCGTCTTGTTTTCATTTTCTTCTTTGTACGTACAGGGTGATTCAAAATTCCTATTACAAGCTTCGAGGTGTTGTAGGGGATACTTAGTAGATGAAGTTTTGTTAAGGAAATCGTGTTCGGAAATGTGTTGTTTTGATATTCTCGTAAAATAAGTTTGAGGATTGGATCACTTTCAGTCTCACACTTCAAGGTACGCAGACAAGCTGAGAAGAGGACGCGGCCGTGAGAAACTGCTGTTATTAAGACATCACATAACACCTTCGTCCGACTACAACAGTGGTTCCCAAACTCTCTGAGACCACTACCCCTGAACGACATCAAATGATATCCAATACTCCTAAGAAAGATTGGGATCTAATTAAACATTACACTTATCTTTCAGAATGACAAATGACTTTCAATTTTTAGCTAATGTTCAAACAACAGAAACACACATGTTCTCTTCGTTTTTCACTGCACCAAGAAATAATCTTAATTCACTTCTTCGCTTTTGTTTCCATTGCCACCGTAGTCGAAGATGTACGTTCACACCTGTATGCTGAAAAAAGAAATTGGGATTCTTATGGGCTCTTGCAATAATCACTGATCCAATAGTAAAGCTACTGATCATCGAAGTTTCGCCAAATTAATATCTGTTCCCTTTCAAGGAAATCTGTTTGGAGTGTGTTGCCTTTTTGATATGCGAGAAATAGTGCTTTCGCACTAATTTCGCTGTCTGAAGATGTTCCGTCAGCCACAGAATTTGATGATCTTAGAGCCCAGATATTTACGTCCCACCTTCCCACATAGAAAAATAATTTCTGCTAGAATTTATTATTGATAACGACCAATAACTACTACCACTCGATGGTCAGCAAAAGGAATAAGCAGAAAAGTTAAAATGGTCTCGAGTGCTCATGACTCTTTTGCAGTGAGTCCTGGCCTTTTAACATGAAAACTGTTCACAGTTCGAGGGCTACTCAGCGACGCGTCGAGAGATGCACGTTGCAAATTACTGGAAAGGACAAGAATGCAAATAAACGTGTTAAGGAACAGACTAGAGGGGAAGGCGTAATTGTGATACAGACAGAAAAAGATGGATGTGGGGTGGACAACAGCCAAGAAGGTGGATGGTACACGGGCAAAGGAATTTCTATTATGGATTCTAAGAAACAACCGAAGAGCGAAGAAAATTAACGGAAGGTACGTAGCAGATGGCATTAGAAAATAATCAGGAGCCACAGGAATTCGTATCGCTCAAAGTCGCAGTGCATTGAAATATTTAGAGAAAACTTTCATCAGGAACTGGTAGATGATGATGCTCCGTTACATATTAGAGTGTACCATAATGATGATTACTCTAAAAAATCAGTTTGAGTGGTCATTATTAAATCATCAATAAATCCATTTTGGTTTCACCCCTCGGAAAGTTTGATTTGACCCCTTAGGGTGTAATTACCTCTAGCTTGGGAACCATTGGACTACAACAGTGGCTGCGAGAAATTGGTAGTCTCGAAACTTGGAGGACTGTGGTGATCCACAGCCGCACTGCAACTCGATCTTGAAGAGGGACGTCCGACACTACGTGGAAGAGAACGCTAGGACAAATGTTTGAAACATTGCCCATGCCACGTACTCCTGCGGCACACAGGTCAGAGCCCATTGTCCCGTTGTGTACGTACCGTGAGCCGGAGATTTGAAAGCGATCAGCACAGTTAGCTCTAAAAAGATATGAAATTCTGGAGATTGTTTTAATCACTCAGGTATCAATAATCTGAGTTTAGATTTCTGACACCCAAAACTCCAGATGTCAGACACTCAGATTGGTAGCAAACGTTGTATGTCGATAATCAACCACAACTGCTATTTCAACAAAAAAAAAAAAAGTTCAAATGGCTCTGAGCACTATAGGACTCAACTGCTGTGGTCATCAGCCCCCTAGAACTTAGAACTACTTAAACCTAACTAACCTGAGGACATCACACACATCAAGCCCGAGGCAGGATTCGAACCTGCGACCGTAGCGGGCGCGGGGTTCCGGAGTGCGCGCCTAGAACCGCGAGACCACCGCGGCCGGCACTGCCATTTCATTCGGGCCTAGTGAAGCAGGGGATACAACCTGTCGGCTTTGACCAATGACGTCAGAATTGGCCAGAGAACAGTTGTTTCACAGATGAAAGAGTTGACGAGAATGTCCAGGAACAAAGGAATACAAGAGACGAAAAATATAGTTGACATATATAATGGCCAGTAGTATTTTCACGTTAACGATATCGCATTTTTGTATCGTATTATATCTCTGGAAAATGAAAGAGAAAATGGATGGAAAATATTGGTAGCATAGAATACATCACGTCACGTATATGTGAGTTGTATCTCGAACCTCATTCCAACTTTATTGCTTAAGTGCAGTACGGGATACAATTTTGGAGTACGTCGATTTCTTCGTTTTCACTAACATTAGTGTCCTGTTGTTCAGTTGAACTACGTATTCCCTGCTTCACTAAACCCTAAATGAAGCACGGGGTACAAATTTTACATGTGTTGTTTATTTCGCCTCCGCTATCACTAAGTCTGTTCTACGTAAGAACAGACTTACGTAGATATTAGTACTACCGATGGCAGAACGGGCTACGCACATAATATTTGTATCCCGCACTTCCGTTGACCTTTATATATCTTCACTGCAAATGAAAACGTGGAAATGGACGTACGTTACATTTGTAACCTGTACCTCAGTTGAAATACGCGAGACGGCACATATACAATTTGTATCCCGTACTTCACTATGGGATACAGTTTTTTTTCGCCTTCGATGCTTATAGTATCCCATTCTTTGCTTGAGCTATATAGCTGCTATACACAACATTTGTATTCTGCTCTCCAGTTGACATATGTTGGTAAATCTCATCAATGTTACATAAGTCGTTCTTTTCGAATAGGTGGTGTCAGTGTAAAGGTCAACTGAAGGACGGGATATAAATTTCAGTTGTGTCGGCCGTTTCGCCTTCAATATTGCTAGTACAGATTCGAAAAAATCGTACTGATACTAGTGCTGGGAAATGAAAGAAGAACGACAGCTGCGAAATTTCTATTGTGCACAGGACTACACGAAAATACAACAATGAAATACGTCAAAATAGCCACATACCCACATGCACAACAAACACAACATTACGAAAAAACACGCACAACACACACACACACACACACACACACACACACACACGTTCACCCCCCACCCTAATGATTAGATTAGATTAGATTAATACTTGTTCCATAGATCATGAATACGACACTTTGTAATGATGTGGAACGTGTCAGGTTAATAAAAGATGTCTGTACAAGAAATTACATTACACAAAATATTGCATGACACTAATGATTAAGTTTTTTTTTTTTTACTTAGTTTATATCTAAAAATTCAGCCAATGAGTAGAAGGAGTTGTCATCTAGAAATTCTTTTAATTTATTTTTAAATGTTAGTTGGCTATCTGTCTGGCTTTTGATGCTGTTTGGTAGGTGCCCAAAGACTTTTGTGGCAGCATAATTTACCCCTTTCTGTGCCAAAGTCAGATTTAACCCTGCATAGTGAAGATCATCCTTTCTCCTGGTGTTATAGGTATGCACACTGCTATTACTTTTGAATTGGGTTGGATTATTATCAACAAATTTCATAAGGGAATATATATACTGTGAGGTTACTGTGACGATCCCTAGATCCTTAAATAGATGTCTGCAGGATGACCGTGGGTGGGCTCCAGCAATTATTCTGATTACACGTTTTTGTGCAATGAATACTCTTCTACTCAACGATGAATTACCCCAGAATATGATGCCATACGAAAGCAGTGAATGAAAGTAGGCATAGTAAGCTAATTTACTGAGATTCTTATCACCAAAATTTGCAATAACCCTAATAGCATACGTATCTGAACTCAGACGTTTCAGCAGACCATCAATGTGTTGCTTCCAGTTTAACCTCCCATCAATGGACACACCTAAAAATTTTGAAAATTCTACCTTAGCTACAGACTTCTGTTCAAATTCTATATTTATTACTGGAGTTGTGCCATTTACTGTACGGAACTGTATATACTGTGTTTTATCAAAATTTAAAGAGAGTCCGTTTGCTGAGAACCACTTAATAATTTTGTGAACAACATCATTTACAATTAAATCACTTAGTTTTTGGTTTTTGGATGTTATTACTATACTTGTATCATCAGCAAAGAGAACTAACTTTGCATCTTCATCAATGTGGAATGGTAAGTCATTAATGTATATCAAGAACAGTAAAGGACCTAAGACCGAACCCTGTGGGACCCCGTGCTTGATAGCACCCCAGTTTGAGGAATCAGCTGTTGTTTTAACATTACACGAACCACTTATTTCAACTTTCTGCATTCTTCCAGTTAAGTATGAATTAAACCATTTGTGCACTGCCCCACTCAAACCATAATGATTTAGCTTATCTAAAAGAATTCCATGATTTACACAATCAAAGGCCTTTGAGAGATCACAAAAAATACCAATGGGTGATGTCCGGTTATTCAGAGCATTTAATATTTGATCAGTGAAATTAGCTAACATATTAAGGACGGTACATTTGCCCAACATGTTTAATGAACCATTTAAACAGGCAATATGTTTGGGGAATACTATGTTTCCATGAATATCTGTCTAGGTGACTTTGAAGTGCGGAAATCTGGCGTTTCCGTTTCCCTGCAAGAGAATTCACAGCTGACCAATAACCCTCTATGCTATTTGTGCAAGCCCCTGTGGATAATGATCTGAACTCAATACTGATTTACTACGAGATGCTGATAACCCCTTTCCGTTAAATCCCTATATGAAGAAAACCCGTCTCAAATTACAATGGAACCTTCTTCAACGTGATCTTCAATTAAGCTGTCCAAAACTTCCTTCCTTCGATTGGGTACTACTTTCAGCACTACATCATCACACTCCTTATCTGAAACTACTGCCCCCCAAACCCATAATCTCCCCAGTCGTCCTTGCTTTTGCCAAAATATGATTCGTCAATTTCGACCATAACACACGCCCCCCGCCCCCCAAAGGCTCCATATATTTCATGTACTCTCCACACACTTCCCTACAAAAAGAATACCAATCCACAACTTTACCCTTAGTCACACAACATTCGTGCACACTCAGCCACACAGGACATCTCAGATACCAACAGTAAGTCATTTCCATGATGTCTCTCAAGGCGAGCTTAGATTTTTCGAACCACGTCCCTCTTCTAATGGATCGCCACAACCTATCTCCGCTGCAGCGCCATACGAATAAGTCGTGAGTACGGCGACGAGATACACTTGTAGGCGCGTATATTCGCCGCACTAGCGACATCTAACGTAATCAGCAATGAGACCATACATTTCTAAAAGACAAATCGTGGTATACATGTCTTCGCTCATAGCCTCTCGTAAATCATCAAGGTTTCTCGGAACAGATAAATCCATACCTACAAACGAAATTGAGATAGCTACTAAAAATTATTCTAAAATAAGAAACTAATAGTTCAAATTACCTCAATATCACTAAGAATGAAATTAAGTACCGAATGAAATAGAAACAAGCAATTAATTTAATAAATGCACACGACGAATATTTTCAGCAATATGTAGCGATCTCTTTTAAAATCACATTCAGTTATTTTAATGTACAATGCCACCGCTTATCCGGAACACAGAACTGTTTTATTACCTATGGCTCGAAGTAAAGACATTACTATCTGTGAGTATGTATGACGTCATTGGTCAAACCCGACGGGTTGTATCCCCTGCTTCATTAGACCCTTTCATTCTTACTGTGTGCCAACATCCAGCGTAAACGTTAATTAAAAGTAACTCCAGATTTACAGAGCACCAGAAAAGCATAACTATGAGTACCTAATATGTATAGCTTGAGTGGGGAACTTGGTACCACGTCAGAGTGTCGTATATCGGGTCGTAGGTTCAAACGCCAATGACGACATTTTTTTAAAACTGTATTATGCGTGAAAGTGTTGTATGGGACAACATTTTTATGACATGTAAAACCGCTGTTTGGAGTTTACTGCAACGTTCAATTGGCAGTCTGCTTTCGCTTCGTTTCTTTGAAAGTAGTAAACATATAGAGTACATTTGAAGTTTCACAGAGTATACAATAAAAACAGAAAAATAAAGAAACAATTGCATCACACACGCGGTAGTATAGTAATAATAATAATAATAATAATAATAAAACTAATAGTAGTAATAAACACATTAATAACATCAATAACAAGTACGTAACGTTCAACCACTGAAGCGAAAACAGACTGCCGAAGGAACATTGCTAAAAACTCCGAAAAGTCCATTTACATCTCAGGAAAATGTGCCCCCATATAACAGTTTCAAGCGTAAACAGTTTAAAAAAGTTTACGATCAGTACGGTTTGACAGTGGGACCTTCGATATGATACCTGCACGCTCTACCAACTAACCCACACGACATCGACTGAACGATCTGTCACAGTTACGTTTTTCTTGTGCTCCATAGTTGTGGTGTTACTTTCAATTATCATTTACGGATGTCCTACTGGGAGACAGCACATAGCACGAACTAAATCGGTTTTTTGGTGGATATTCTATCGACAACATCTGGAACCCATCTGAGTGTCTGACATCTGGAGTTATGGGTGTGAGTGAAGATTCAGACGCGATGAAAATAAAACCGCCACAATTTCGGACTTCCCGTTTTTTCCAGATTCTTCCAAAACTAAGCGTTTAATCGACAAAGTTAAGTTTAGCAAAATGTAGAGCACAAAATTCTGCATCGTTCCAGTACAAAAACTGATTAAATTTTTCTTGCAGGACAGCTATGTCAGAAAACGGCAATTTTTCACACTTTTCGATAAACGCACGTTTCGTCGCTATAAAATGAGCAGCATTTGAGAGCTTTACGACAAAAGTTGTAGAGCATCAAATTGTGTTTTCAAAAAGTCGAAGAAAATTACAAAAAACTTAGCTGTAATTAACTATCGCCATTATTCAGTTACTAGCCGACAAACACGTCATTTCCCAGCTATTCATTTTGCCTATTTGACGTGTGACCAAGACGAGCATCTGTCTTTCGTTGATTATTACCTTGCATGTACTCCTGCAGAAGACTCAGTGTGAGACAATCTCGGACAATTTCTGTACGCTGGGCACAACTGCTTCGCGCCTCTACAACACGATTTCGTAAACGTCACTATGGCAACGTCTCTTCACAGCTCTATAGATAGCTATTGTTTTCGACTACAGCCGTTTGTGTTTAGCAGCAGAAAGTTGTCAAAAGCGATGGTAGGTGTCATGGAATTACTTAAATTTACTGTAGGAGTTTGTTGGTAAAAAATAAATGTATTAAAATTTCATGCATGATATGGCATTTTTCACAGTGTTTATGACATCATATCTCCTCATCTATATGTCATCCAGTGATACAATTTCGTATATACATTCAACGGCACATGTGGGTACTGTCTGCAAAATGTGTTGCGAATAGAATTAAAGTAATAAATTAAAAGATCATGCCTGATGCGGCAGTTTCACTTCACGAACAGCAGACATGTAGTATGCGATAAACTTTTTTCCATTCACAAGTTTGTGAGTGGTGTGAGTGAGAAATATCTCATAAACATTTGAAATTATGTGTAAAGTTTGTTGCAACTCACTAAGGAACATCATGTACAATGCAGCAGTTTTCCACGCATCTCAGTGCTAATGACTTCAAATCTCTTGAACTATGAGCATTACATAATTGTGTAGGTGTACTTCACGTCAGGTGTGAATACTGTCTGCGAAATTTTTGCGAATAGAGTTAGTAGCACAGAAGTAATAAATTTAAACGTCATGCACTATGCGACTGTTTTTCACGTTTTTTTCTCGTTGTTTATGACGTCTGTCTCTTGAATTGTGATAGGTAGGTCATTCTTCCCCTAGCAGCGATTGTTGTTTGACAGTACAGGATATGTGTACTAAGTTAGGTTGAAATCGATTCAGTGGTTTATGAGCAGATGAGGAATATACGCACATAAATGTATCAATTTTTACAATACGTGTGGATACGTAAATCACATGGTTAACGACCAATATTAGCTTTCAGTTTCAGCTGAATTGTTTATTCCAGTTTTCAGTTTTGCACACTACTTTTCAGTACTCTCATTCTCTGCCTACGTACGCATGCGGAAAACACGAAAAGTTGCGTTTTACAAGTTGTTTGATGCCTTTAAAGACCCGATTGACTTCGAAAAGACAGAATTCATTGTAGATGGGGGATTTCTGTTGCGTAGACTGGTATGGGAGGTAACCGAAATATTTTCTTCTATAATTACAGAGTACGTAGATTAAATCAACATCATTATTATGTTTGATGGATACCCTAATATGATAAGTGACAGGAGTACGAAATCAGTTGGGTGACTGCGCAGAGCCACCAAAAGAACTACACCAATTGTCACATTTAATGCAACAACGCCAGTAACTATAGCAAAAGATTTTTTTCGATCGAATGAACAAAATAAACAACACCTCATTTCTTTACTGACTGTGCAACTTGACAGTTGGCACTTCAGTATTAAGCTAGATGCACAGGATGCCGATACTGCAATTGTAGATACTGCTGTTGACGTCGCTCAGCAGTTTGTTGTTGTTGAGGATGAGAAGAAGGGGGAGCAGGAGGAGGAGAACGACTTTCTTGTGATTCTGACCGGTTTCGCCCCATTGTCTTCAACATTTTTCTACTGAAGCCAGGGAAAGGTAGATAAGGCGACGTACTTACAGCTTCCCTAAATATCAAGTTGCTGAAGAAGACAACATTCTGCTCCTACAGGCCTTTAGTGCCTGCGACGCGACTACATCGTTTTTCAGGAAAGAAAATGTAAAGCAAAAAAATGTAAAACAAAGACATTATTCTACTACAACTACCTCCTGCGGAAGCAACTAACTGCTCGACAGCATTCCCTGAAAACGTATTTGCAGCCCACTAGAGCCACAGCAATGAGGTTGAAAGGTCTCAAAATCCGGCCTCTTGTCATTTTCCACTATCACAGAAGCAGCGCCTGCGGAACTGTTGAAAATCATTTACTGCTCATGTGATAGAGGATGCCATCTAGGTTGTACCAGCACGAATAACAGCGTTAAGTGTGCCGCCTGGCACAAAGTCCCAACTGACATGTCTATTACTGATATTGGTGATTGTGAAGGAAGAAGAAATCCCACCGAAGATACGGGTACCGAAGAAATGGGTAAATTAGATTTAATTTTACTGGACCTTCATCCTCCAAGCATGTAAAGATGTAATACTGTAAAATTAAGAAAAACAAGGTGTACATAGCTAAACATTAATCTTTTACTCTAAGATACTTTGTTTTGTTGCACTACTTCAACGCAGTTTTTTTTATGTAACTTTATATAACTCAATTTGTTGTTGACTGAATTAAGTTTCGTTATTTCTAGTAGAACAATAGTAAACCTAACGCATTTCTTTTCACTCATATCCTTGTAAGCAAATTTTTTGCCCTCTATACAGGGTGACTTTATGATAATGTTACAAACATTCAGGGAAGATGGAGAAGGGGAAACGTGTCAATCGTGGTAACGGACCTTGATCCGGAACTGACCGAGTCGAAATTCGTTAGCGAAAATCGTTCTGATACCTCTGACAAGTGGGGTACTGGTAGTGTTATTGCTAAGATTGTAGGGTAGGCAAATTTCAGAGGTGGTAGAACGGACCAAAACAGTGAAAAAATGTCTTAACAAATACGAGCTGTAAAATGCACACCGTAAGAGCTATGAACACTTGTTCATCTTCGATACTGGGAAACACATCTCTTCCACTGCAAGCTCTTTGACAATATATATTTGGAGCAGATAGTATGGACTAAAACAAGAAAAAATGTCCAGAAATACGAGCTCTAAAATGCGTAGCTATGGAAATGGTTCAAATGGCTCTGAGCACTGCGGTAGAACTTAGAACTACTTAAACCTAACTAACCTAAGGACATCACACACATACATGCCCGAGGCAGGATTCGAACCTGCGACCGTAGCGGTAGCTATGGACACTTGTTCAGTAGAAGATATGTGTTTCACAGTATCGAAAGTGAACTTGTGCTCGTAGCTCTTAAGGTGTGTGTGTCACAGCTCATATCAGCTATGCATTTTTTCTTGTTTCAGTCCATGTTATCACCTTTGAAAGTTTATATCCTACAATCTTGGCAACAACAGTACCGGTGCACGTATTCCACTTCCAGAGATAAGATAGATCTTCGATTATAACTTTCGACTTGGCCGTTTCCGGATCAGGGTCCCCTAATTCAAATTGGTACATTTATCCACCTCCATCATCTCTGAGAGTTTGTAACATCTTCAGATAATCACTTTTTATAAATGCCGTGGGGCTAGGGCCTCCTGTCGGGTAGACCGTTCGCCTGGTGCAAGTCTTTCGAGTTGATGCCACTTCGGCGACTTGCGCGTCGATGGGGATGAAATGATGATGATAAAGACAGCACAACACCCAGTCACTGAGCGGAGAAAATCTCCGACCCAGCTGGGAATCGAACCTGCGCCGTTAGGTATGACATTCCGTCGCACTGACCAATCAGCTGCCAGGGTCGGACATCATTTTTTATAATATAATATATTAATATTATTCTGTTAATTTCATAGTTTCCAGAATTATTCACTCGGTAACGCGTAAGTTAGAGATTACAACCAGCAACAAGAACTTTAAAAAATCAAATATTGAAAAAAATCATTGTTTAGAATGCTGGTCGTTAACCATGTGATTTACTTATAATTGAATAATGGCGATATATACTTACTAGCTAGGCCTTTTGCCACTTTCTCTGACTTATTGAAAACCGAGTCTGATGCTCAACAATATTTCTTGTACAAAATTTTGCCTCAAACTGACCAGTTCTCAGATGCTCCACGTTTTACAGCGACGAAGCAAGTGTTTTTCGAAATGTGAAAATATGCAGTTTTCGGATTTATCTCACCTACAGGAAAATTTAAAATTTAAGCAAACAGAAAATTTTTGATATTCAATGAATGCTGAATTTAATGCTCTACATTTTTTGTAAGCTTGGCTTTTTCGATTGGACGCTTAATTTCGGAGGAATTTGAAAAAAAAGCAGAAAAAAGTTCGAAATTTTGATGATTCTTCCTTTCATCACAGCTCAGGCCCCTCTCGGAAATAAGGGCAAACTCATATTATTTATCAGAAGCCCGCTTGAGTGATTAAAACAGTTTCCAACATTCCATTAATTTTTGGAAAGCAAAACTCTAATTTTCTTGGCCTAATTGTGTTTAAGTCAATGCAAACAAATTTCTGTCTTCATTGGTAGTCATTCCAACTACTGTAAAAGTACTTCACGACACATGGTGACATGTGCTTCAAAATTTTGATAATTTGGTTTGTACGTCTGCGCTCTTGTTTTACAAATACGTGGAAAGCAAAACAGCGAGCATAACAGACAAATTTGATCCTTTAAGGGACCTTTATATTGAAACCAACATCTCGATCAGTTGAAGACCATATTAGATCTTGCACTGTGGAACTGACCCCATTCCTAGCTCACATTGTCTAGAATCTACTGCGCAGCGAATAGTGCAGTGTGACTGAAATAAAGATGAAGTCACTCCTGTTTATAAAAAGGATAATAGGTCAAGGTCGCTAAGGTTCGTCTCTTAAAAATTCCTAGGTCATATATGAGACTCAAACATCATGACATTCTTGTAGGTAAGAAGCTTATCTTGAAGAATCGGCATGAACTGGAGACTATGTCACTCGTATGAAACACAAATTGCTTTATTCACACAATGGATCTCGAAAACATTAGACGAATGTGAATAGGTAGATTTCATCTTCCTATGTTTCAGAAATGCGTTCGGAATTGTACCAGACTGTCGACTAATAACGAAGACAGGATCATATGGAGTAACTTCATAGTTATGGCACCGATTCGATGAATTATTATCAGTTGAACCAAATACTGCATACCGGACGGAGAATGTTCAACGCACAACGAAAATAACAACTGGTGCGCCTCTAATGTTTTGAATATACATCAAGTTCTGTACACTCGGTTCGAATATTTACGTTTTCTTTATAGTTACTGATCTTTCGACTTGAGTGTCCAAGCGTAATGGGATCGTTATGTTCGCAATATAACAATTTGTCAGAGAGGGCCAGAAGCGCTACTATTTTGCTAGCAGAACGATTTCCAGTTGTTATGATGAATGAGAATTCTTTAGATGTGGATAAACGCAATGTAATGTCCGTAGCAAAGAGCAGGAGGGTGATAATACATATTACAAATCGTGAAATTCCGGAACTTGTCGAATCTTTTACATTTTTAGAAATAACAAAAAAAAAAAAAAAAAGGTTCAAATGGCTCTGAGCACTATGGGACTTAACATCTGAGGCCATCAGTCCCCTAGAACTTAGAACTAATTAAACCTAACTAACCTAAGGACACCACACACATCCATGCCCAAGGCAGGATTCGAACCTGTGACCGTAGCAGTCGCGCGGTTTCGGACTGAGCGCCTAGAACCGCTAGACCACCGCGGCCGGATAAGAAATAATACTAAGATACGGTTTGAACTAGAACGAACACATAAAACTGTAGGAGGGAAGATGAATGGAAGACTTAGATATGCTGGTAGGCTTCTGGGAAAGTGGCGTTCATCTGTAAAGGAAATTGCATGAAAGAGGCTAGTGCGAGAAACTTGTGTTGCTCCAGTATTTGGTGTACCTATCACTGACAGGGCGTGACGGCAGTTGTCGAACGAATTAGGAGAGACGCTGTGGATTGTAGTATGTTGGTCTACTCCTTTAGTCCAAAATGTTTCGAAACTGCATAAGTAAAAAAAAAAAAAAAAAAAAAAAAAAAAAAAAAAAAAAAAAAAAGAGAGAGAGAGAGAGAGAGAGAGAGAGAGAGAGAGAGAGAGAGAGAGAAAAGTTAAAAGGGTGATTTTAATGCTTCGAGTATACTACACAGCCTGATCTCACTTGAGTACAACGGACAGGACGTTCTTACAACCACCTAAAACTGGCAGAAAACAACTTCTTTGGGATGATGTTCAACTCGGATGTTATTTTGGCTTAAATTTCGGTCTGTCAAAGATTTGACCCTACAAGCGAATTTTGCAATGTGTCATTTTGTGGTAGGTCTGTACTGGTAACATCACGTTCGCTAACCGTGACGATTTTCTTTCCATGGAAGATTTCTCCGCGTTTCGCACTTCAGCCAAACCGTGGCAGGCGTCCAGGCGTCGTTGTTTTTGTTCGGGAATGAAAGTGTGCGGGACAAACTTTGTACAAACTTTTCTCTCCATCACAACATTCTGGAGAATGTCTTGAGAACTTTGTTCAGAGATGTTGCACTTTTGTGATTTGTGTCAAAACAACGTTGACAACGGCTTCATGCTCATTACTTACCACTGCCTACTCAAAACTGGCGGGTCGAACGCACATATTCTGTTGTTTACCGCTATCAGTTCAAGCTGCTACTGCAGTTACTGCATTGAAGTCGCTTATACACCGGGAATACAATCAGTTGGAACTTTTTGGACGGGCTCGGCAGCCCTTATGAAACTATATGCAAGATCACTGTGGATTTTAAATAGTAATTTTTGAAAAAAAAAGGTTATTTTCTCGGGAGCCTGTTGGATAAATTTGAAGGATCGGTATTCGAGGAAAGAACACTGTGAGGATATTTTGCTACCGCCGTCGTAGATCTTGCACGAGGGAGCATGAGAACGAAAGAAGAGACTTCAGAGAGCCCACAATAATTTTTCCTCTCTCAATGAAAGTAGGACATAAATTCACTAGTATAGATACCAACTATCCTCCGGCACGCACTGTAATGTGGCTTGTATAATATATGCGTAGATGTACCTGAACTTTCTCGATGCTGGGCTCTGGTGTAAAAAACTGGTATAAATCAGTATGTATATCAATATTATTATTACACGTCTTCATTATATATCCCCCCCCCCCCCCAATGCCGTTGGTGGGGAGGCTTGGGTGCCTCAGAGATACAGATGGCCGTACCGTAGGTGCAACCACAACGGAGGGGTATCTGTTGAGAGGCCAGACAAACGTGTGGTTCCCGAAGAGGGGCAGCAGCCTTTTCAGTAGTTGCAGGGAAAACAGTCTGGATGATCGACTGATCTGGCCTTGTAACACTAGCCAAAACGGCCTTGCTCTGATGGTACTGCGTACGGCTGAAGGCAAGGGGAAACTAAAGCCGCAATTTTTTCCGAGGGCATGCAGCTTTAATGTATGGTTAAATGATGATGGCGTCCTCTTGGTAAAATATTCCGGAGGTAAAATAGTCTCCCATTCGGATCTCCAGGCGGTGACTACTCAGGAGGACGTCGTTATCAGGAGATGGAAAACGGGCGTTCTACGGATCGGAGCGTGGAATGTCAGATCACTTCACGGGCAAGTAGGTTAGAAAATTTGAAAAGGGAAATGGATAGGTTAAAGTTAGATATAGTGGGGATTCGTGAAGTTCGGTGGCAGGAGGAACAAGACCTCTGGTCAGGTGAATACAGAGTTATAAAAACAAAATCAAATAGGGGTAATGCAGGAGTAGGTTTAATAATGAATAAAAAAAAGGATTGCGCGTAAGCTACTACAAACAGCATAATAAACGCATTGTTGTGGCCAAGATAGACACGAAGCCCACGCCTACCACAGCAGTACAAGTTTCTATGCCAACTAGCTCCGCAGATGACGAAGAGATTGATGAAATGTATGATGAGCTAAAAAAAAAAATCAATTCACATAGTGAAAGGAGACGAAAATTTAATAGTCATGGGTGACTGGAATTCGATAGTAGGAAAAGGAAGAGAAAGAAACGTAGTAGGTGAATATGGAATTGGGGTAAGAAATAAAAGAGGAAGCCGCCTGATAGATTTTTGCACGGAGCATAACTTAATCATAGCTAACACTTGGTTCAAGAATCATGAAAGAAGGTTGTATATCGGAAGAGGCCTGGAGATACTGGAAGGTCTCAGGTAGTTTATATAATGGTAAGATAGAGATTCAGGAACCAGGTTTTAAATTGTAAGACATTTCCAGGGCAGATGTGGACTCTAACCACAATCTATTGGTTATGAACTCTAAATTAAAACTGAAGAAACCGTAAAAAGATGGGAATTTAAGGAGATGGGGCCTGGATAAACTGATTAAACCAGAGGTTGTTGAGAGTTTCAGGGAGAGCTTTAGGGTCCGATTGACAAGAACGAGGGAAAGAAATACAGTAGAAAATAAATGGGTAGCTTTGAGAGATGAAATAGTGAAGGCAGCAGAGGATCAAGTAGGTAAAAAGACGAGGGCTCATAGAAATACTTGGGTAACGGAATATATATGGAATTTAATTAATGAAAGGGGAAAAGATAAAAATGCAGTAAATTAAGCAGGCAAGAAGGAAGACAAACGTCTCAAAAATGAGATAAACAGGAAGTGCTAAATGGCTAAGCAGGGATGGCTAGAGGACAAATGTAGGGATGTAGAGGCTTACCTCACTAGGGGTAAGATAGATACTGCCTACAGGAAAATTAAAGAGACCTTTGGAGGAAAGAGAACCACTCGTATAAATATCAGTAGCTCAGATGGAAACCCAGTTCTAAGCAGAGAAGCGGAAGCAGAAAGGTGGAAGGAGTATACAGAGGGTCTATACAAGGGTGATGTCCTTGCGGAAAATATTATGGAAATGGAAGAGAATGTAGATGAAGATGAAATGGGAGATACGATACTGCTTGAAGAGTTTGACAGAGCACTGAAAGACCTAAGTCGAAACAAGGCCCCGGGAGTTGACAACATTCCATTAGAACTACTGACAGCCTTGGGAGAACCAGCCCTGACAAAGCTCTACCATCTGGTGAGCAAGATGTGTGAGACAGGCGAAATACCCTCAGACTTCAAGAAGAATACAATAATTCCAATCCCAAAGAAAGCAGGTGTTGAGAGATGTGACAGTTGCGGAACTATCAGTTTTATAAGTCACGGCTGCAAAATACTAACACGATTCTTTACAGGCGAATGGAAAAACTGGTAGAAGGCGACCTCGGGGAAGATCAGTTTGGATCCTATAGAAATGTTAGAACACGTGAGGCAATACTGACCCTACGATTTATCTTAGAAGATAGGTTAACGAAAGGCAAACCCACGTTTCTAACATTTGTAGACTTGGAGAAAGGTTTTGTGAATGTTGACTGTAATATTCTCTTTCAAATTCTGAAGGTGGGAGGGGTAGAATACAGGGAGCGCAAGGCTATTTAGAATTTTACAGAAACCAGATGGCATTTATAAGAGTCGATGGGCATGAAAGAGAAGCAGTGGTTGGGAAGGGAGTGAGACAGGGTTGTAGCCTATCCCCGATGTTATGCAATCTGTATATTGAGCAAGCAGTGAAGGAAACAAAAGAAAAATTCGGAATAGGAATTAAAATAAATGGAGAAGAAATAAAAACGTTGAGGTGCGCCGATGACATTGTAATTCTGGCAGAGACCAAAAAAGATGGTTCAAATGGGTCTGAGCACTATCTATGGTCATCAGTCCCCTAGAACTTAGAACTACTTAAACCTAACTAACCTAAGGACATCACACAACACCCAGCCATCACGACGCAGAGAAAATCCCTGACCACGCCGGGAATCGAACCCGGAAACCAGGGCGTGGGAAGCGAGAACGCTACCGCACGACCACGAGATGCGGGCTCTTAGAGACAGCCAAGGACCTGGAAGAGCAGTTGAACGGAATGGACAGTGTCTTGAAACGAGGTTATAAGATGAAGATGAACAAAAGCAAAACGTGGATAATGGAATGTAGTCAAATTAAGCTGGGCGATGCTGAGGGAATTAGATTAGGAAATGAGACAATTAAAATAGTAGATGAGTTTTGCTATTTGGGGAGCAAAATAACTGATGATGGTCGAAGTAGAGAGGATGTAAAATGTAGACTGACAATGGCGAGGAAATCTTTTCCGAAGAAGAGAAATTTGTTAACATAAGAGTATAGATTTAAGAGTCAGCAAGTGGTTTCTGAAATATTTGTATGGAGTGTAGCCATCTATTGAAGTGAAGCATGGACGATAAATAGTTTGGACAAGAAGAGAATAGAAGCTTTTGAAACGTGGTGCTACAGAATAATGGTGAAGATCATATGGGTAGATCACATAACTAATGAGGAGGTACTGTATAGAATTGGGGAGAAGAGGAAATTGTGGCACAACATGTCTAAAAGAAGGGACCGGTTGGTAGGACACATTCTGAGGCATCAAGGGGTCACCTATTTAGTATTGGAGGGCAGCGTGGAGGGTAAAAATCGTAGAGGTAGACCAAGAGATGAATACACTAGGCAGATTCAGAAGGATGTAGGGTGCAGTAGGTACTGGGAGATGAAGAAGCTTGCACAGGATAGAGTAGCATGGAGAGCAGTCTCTGGACTGAAGACCACAACAGTATACCACCAACCATTAACTGGAACACCGTTAAGTAAGTATTTTATGTTTAGTTCGTAGAATTTCCTGGTTGAACAACAGCTCATTTTCTAAACTTGTTTAATTTACGTTGAGAAAAGTGTAAGAACTGTTTCTCACGAGAAGAGCTAGTGGATTTAGTTCACAATAGAACTTTTCAATTCTATACAGTCAAAAAGATTTCGTGGGTCCCCTATACCCTCTGGAAACTTAAAAAGTTAATTAGTGTGATAATGTCGAATTGCGCCAAGAACGAGGTGGTCTACGAGTCTGTCGACACAGACTCGCTGATCTGCGTACGGGCTGCAAACTTGGCTGACCACAGAGCGATCAAGGTCGCAGTGGCACAACCGTAAATATCTCTGGAGTGAGCATTCACATGCGCAGAGCAGATTTTGTATTGTAAATATACATTTCCGGCGTGGTCACGTGTTCTCGGGACGTCGTGTGTGAGTCCGTATAGCGCCTTGTATATTCAGAATGTCACTACATCCCTAATACAGACGTATTCTTTTCTTACGTGTTGTAGATTATTTATATATGTTGCACAAACATTTTAACAGTGTCCATTTGATACCGGGAATAAACCAGCTACGTAACTTTTAAGGGCAAGTGATATTACATCGCCGACCGAGCGGTTATAGGTGCTACAGTCTGGAACCATGCGACCGCTACGGTCGCAGGTTCGAATCACGCCTCGGGCATGGATGTGTGTGATGTCCTTAGGTTAGTTAGGTTTAAATAATTCTAAGTTCTAGGGGAGTGATGACCTCAGAAGTTAAGTCCCATAGTGCTCAGAGCCATTTGAACCATTTTTTTGATATTACATCCTGCTTCTTTGCGATAGGTGTAACAATTCAGATGTACTCGATTTTTGGAATTTTTCGGTATGATACGGCACTTTATAGTATTACAGAGCCTGACGTACAGTTTTGCATTAGAAGTCTTGCAAAACGACTTGAGAGTACGCTAGTACTTTTGCAAGTGTCCGAAAAACACCGAATTTGCCACACATTAGCGATTATATCCCTGCTAATTCGTCCTTTTTTCTGCTATTTCTGCGTATTTATTTTCTCGTTTTTGCAACGTAAAGTACAATTTTTCTTACTGGTGACACTTTGAAGTATTTATTTAACGCATTTGACGTACATGCTCCCAGTTCATTAAATCAATAGTAGACTGAGTAATCTACACTCCTGGAAATGGAAAAAAGAACACATTGACACCGGTGTGTCAGACCCACCGTACTTGCTCCGGACACTGCGAGAGGGCTGTACAAGCAATGATCACACGCACGGCACAGCGGACACACCAGGAACCGCGGTGTTGGCCGTCGAATGGCGCTAGCTGCGCAGCATTTGGGCACCGCCGCCGTCAGTGTCAGCCAGTTTGTCGTGGCATACGGAGCTCCATCGCAATCTTTAACACTGGTAGCATGCCGCGACAGCGTGTACATGAACCGTATGTGCAGTGGACGGACTTTGAGCGAGGGCGTATAGTGGGCATGCGGGAGGCCGGGTGGACGTACCGCCGAATTGCTCAACACGTGGGGCGTGAGGTCTCCACAGTACATCGATGTTGTTGCCAGTGGTCGGCGGAAGGTGCACGTGCCCGTCGACCTGGGACCGGACCGCAGCGACGCACGGATGCGCGCCAAGACCGTAGGATCCTACGCAGTGCCGTAGGGGACCGCACCGCCACTTCCCGGCAAATTAGGGACACTGTTGCTGCTGGGGTATCGGCGAGGACCATTCGCAACCGTCTCCATGAAGCTGGCTACGGTCCCGCACACCGTTAGGCCGTCTTCCGCTCACGCCCCAACATCGTGCAGCCCGCCTCCAGTGGTGTCGCGACAGGCGTGAATGGAGGGACGAATGGAGACTTGTCGTCTTCAGCGATGAGAGTCGCTTCTGCCTTGGTGCCAATGATGGTCGAATGCGTGTTTGACGCCGTGCAGGTGAGCGCCACAATCAGGACTGCATACGACCGAGGTACACAGGGCCAACACCCGGCATCATGGTGTGGGGAGCGATCTCCTACACTGGCCGTACACCTCTGGTGATCGTCGAGGGGACACTGAATAGTGCACGGTACATCCAAACCGTCATCGAACCCATCGTTCTACCATTCCTAGACCGGCAAGGGAACTTGCTGTTCCAACAGGACAATGCACGTCCGCATGTATCCCGTGCCACCCAACGTGCTCTAGAAGGTGTAAGTCAACTACCCTGGCCAGCAAGATCTCCGGATCTGTCCCCCATTGAGCATGTTTGGGCCTGGATGAAGCGTCGTCTCACGCGGCGGTCTGCACGTCCAGCACGAACGCTGGTCCAGCTGAGGCGCCAGATGGAAATGGCATGGCAAGCCGTTCCACAGGACTACATCCAGCATCTCTACGATCGTCTCCATGGGAGAATAGCAGCCTGCATTGCTGCGAAAGGTGGATATACACTGTACTAGTGCCGACATTGTGCATGCTCTGTTGCCTGTGTCTATGTGCCTGTGGTTCTGTCAGTGTGATCATGTGATGTATCTGATCCCAGGAATGTGTCAATAAAGTCCCCCTTCCTGGGACAATGAATTCACGGTGTTCTTATTTCAATTTCCAGGAGTGTACTTTACTGTAGGGACTATATTTATATGATAAAATAACAAATTACATTACAATTTGGAATAAATTGACAAAGGCATAAAATCAGAATGGATAACTAGAAGGGAACAGGCAGTGAGTGACAAATTGGAGAAATGCGGACTTACTATATTGTTATTTTTATTGTATGAGGTGGTTTTATAGACAAGATTAGGAAGTGTTTTCAGATGTTGTATTGAAATATGCCAACGGCTTTGCCGCAGTGGTAACACCGGTTCCCGTCAGATCACTGAAGTTAAGCGCTGTTGGGCTGGGATGAGTGACCATCCGTTCTGCCGAGCGCTGTTGGCAAGCGGGATGCACTCAGCCCTTGTGAGGCAAACTGAGGAGCTACTTGATAGAGAAGTAGCGACTCCGGTCCCGGTAACTGACATACGGCCGGGAGAGCGATGTGCTGACCACACGCCCCTCCATACAGTGATGTCTGTGGGCTGAGGATGACACAGCGGCCGGTTGGCCATGTTGGGCCTTCATGGCCTTTTAGGGGAACGTTAAATTTTGTTTTTATTTTTTGTTTAGTATTGAAATATCCATTGAAACTAAATTCGCCTTGTGTGTGGTTTGTCGTGCGGTAATATGTTAGTAAAGAGCTGTGGCAGATTTCTTGTTGCGTGCTCAGTTCGTCAGCGCACCTGACGATTGCGACACGTCCTAGCGGCGAAATACTGTGACCGTTGGGCACGATCAACCGGCAGTACACCCGGGGACTATTAGATCAACAAATACACCGGGAGAAACTGAAGAATCACATAGAACATTCTTGATTCTACTCATTCACACATCGTTAAATTTTTTCTTGAAATGACAACATCCATAAATGACACAGTTAAAAACAGCTTTTCATCGCTCGTAACTGAACAATGCCCATAAAACTGAAAATATACTTTAATATAGAGAAGAGGCAGCGGAAATAGTTTCTCATAATTCAGGCATGTATTAAAAATAAAAATATTTTGAGGCAGTGGCAAACGGTGACAGTCCCTTGTAAAGTATCAAATACGATAAATTATTATATTAAACCATACCTCTTGGTTTGTATACCATCAGTAGATTCCAATCATGCTAGTTATTACCGTCAAAATCCTGTTGGTTTAAACTATAAGACAAGCTGTATTGATATCAACTATTTAATTTTAAATACATTTACGATATATCACTTAATTAGAACTTGTAGCCGCAAAAAAAAGTCACGTAGCGCTGGCCGATAGCGTCACATAACGGTCTTCGCTTCAAGCAATTTGTCAGTCCCCATTTCGCTACAACACCGGCCACTGATGTGCGTATTATGTACAAGCCGAACGTTGTCTTTCTTGAACGTTGTAATACAGGTATGCATCAGCTGCCATACTGTTCACATGTACCACATGATAGCAACTTTTATATGATGATATCTGTTACGAGATGAGGTAAAAACTGTTTGTTTACGAACTTCCGGAATGCTGGAGTAATTCCAGGGCTGCGACTTGTGTTAATCAACACAAGGGAAAAAGTTGCAAATTTCATTTTCATTTATTTGATGACTCGTATCGGGCCGGATTCCATTTTCAAATGATCCAGACAGTCAAACTGGTATGCCGCAAAATATAAGAACCAAGCCGAGATAAATATACGCGTGTAGCCGGCCGTAGTGGCCGAGCGGTTCTAGGCGCTACAGTCTGGAACCGCGCGACAGCTACGGTCGCAGGTTCGAATCCTGCCTCGGGCATGGATGTGTGTGATGTCTTTAGGTTAGTTAGGTTTAAGTAGTTCTAAGTTCTAGGGGACTGATGACCTTAGAAGTTAAGTCCCATAGTGCTCAGAGCCGTTTGAACCACACGCGTATAACAAAGTGTAAACGGGTCCCGAGGTAGCGTAAATAAAGTAAATAAAAGTTAAATTTGAAACTGTGGCTGTTTCTCCATTGTTTTATACGGATTGTGGCAGTTACTAAATTTCAAGGGCACAGTGCCTTTGTTTTCTAATCTTCGTTAAATTACACTATGCACGAACGATGAAAAGCTGTTTTTAACTACGTCATGTATGGATGTTGTCATTAAGACAGATTTTAAGGATGTACGAAGCCATAATGACATCAGCACTAATCACGAATGTCTTAAAATCTGGAGATGGTTAGATTGTTAAGCGAAACTAGGAATCCATCCAAATAAAGAAGATTCATGCAGTATATTGACTTCGTGGATTTTCAATCCCTAACACAAATAAAAAATTTACAGCTAATCGCGCATCTCCTGGTTGACCAAGTCAACAAACTTAATCCTATTGTCTTTGTTGAGACATCAGCGGTTTGCACGTTCGGCAGACGCCACACTTATCACATTCTGAACCGGGCACATGTCGCCTAGAGTCTCGTTACGGTTTTACTGTCCATTATCTGGACAGATGCGCTTTATGACGCCTGCGATAAAGCACCATCGTTTTAACGTGGCAAGATTTAACTGTATGCTGCAAGCCCTCTTCAACATCACTACCGCGGCGCTTGCTACTTCGGCAACCGAGTGCAATGATATCTCAAATCTCTCTACCTTATAAATAAAACTTTCCCCCAACAGTGTCTACCGTACAGAGTTTAAAGTTGACTTATAAAGTAACGGCACATTGCCCTCCACTCTCTAATCACTACTTGTTTTGGATTTTGGAACATATACTGCATTCGAATATTATGAATTATCTCGAAGACAACGGCTATTGACACATAGCGCGGATTCAGAAAATATCTTTCTTGTGAAACACAACTAGCTCTTTGTTCGCACGAAGTAATGAGCGGTATCGACAGGGAATCTCATATTGCTTCCATATTTCTAGATTTTCAGAAGGCTTTTGACACCGTTCCTCAGAAGAGACTTCTAATCAGATTGCGTGCCTGTAGAGAACCGCTTCAATAGTGCGACTGGATTCGTGATTTCCTGTCAGAGCCGTCACAGTACGAAGTAATCGACGGAAAATCATTGAGTAAAACACAAGTGATGTCCGGCGTCCCCTCAAGGAAGTGTTATAGGCCTCCTGTTGTTATTGATATACACTACTGGCCATTAAAATTGCTACACCAAGAAGAAATGCAGATGATTAACGGGTATTCATTGGGAAAATATACTAGAAATGACTTGTTATTACATTTTCACGCAATTTGGGTGCATAGACCCTGAGAAATCGGTACCCGGAACAACCACCTCTGGCCGTAATAACGGCCTTGATACGCCTGGGCATAGAGCCAAACAGAGCTAGGATGCCGTGTACAGGTAAGCTGCTCAGGCAGCTCCAACACGATACCACAGTTCATCAAGACTAGTGACTGGCATATTGTGACGAGCCAGTTGCTCGGCCACCATTGACCAGATGTTTTCAGTTGGTGAGAGATCGGGAGAATGTGCTGGCCAGGGCAGCAGTTGAACATTTTCTGTATCCAGAAAGGTCCGTACAGGGCCTGCAACATGCGGTCCTGCATTATCCTGCTGAAATGTAGGGTTTGGCAGGGATCGAATGAAGGGTAGAGCCGCGGGTCGTAACACATCTGAAATGTAACATCCACTGTTAAAAGTGCCGTCAATGCGAATAAGAGGTGACCGAGACGTGTAACCAATGGCACCCCATACCATCACAGCGGGTGATACGCCAGTATGGCGATGACAAATACACACTTCCAACGTGCGTTCACCGCGATGTCGCCAAACACGGATATGACCATCATGATGCTGTAAACAGAACCTGGATTCATCCGAAGAAATGACGTTTTGCCATTCGTGCACCCAGGTTCGTCGTTGAGTACACCATCGCAGGCGCTCGTGTCTGTGATGCAGCGTTAAGGGTAACCTCAGCTATGGTATTCGAGCTGATAGTCAATGCTGCTGCAAACGTCGTCCAACTGTTCGTACAGATGGTTGTTGTCTTGCAAACGTCCCCATCTGTTGGCTCAGGGATCGAGACGTGGCTGCACGATCCGTTACAACCATGCGGATAAGATGCCTGACATCTCAACTGCTTAGTGATACGAGGCCGTTGGGATCCAGTACGGCGTTCCGTATTCCCCTCCAGAAACCACCGATTCCATATTCTGTTAACAGTCATTGGATCTCGACCAACGCGAGCACCAATGTCGCGATACGATGTGGCTAAGCGGTTCTAGACGCTTCAGTCCGGAACCGCGCTGTTGCTAAGGTAGAAGGTCCGAATCCTGCCTCGGGCAAGGATGTGTGTGATGTCCTTAGGTTAGTTAGGTTTAAGTAGTTCTAAGTCTATGGGACTGATGACTTCAGATGTTAAGTCCCAAAGTGCTTAGAGCCATATTTGATCAACTGCTCTTTGTGTATGAGAAATCGGTTGGAAACTTTCCTCACTTCAGCACGTTGTAGGTGTCGCCACCGGCGCCAATCTTGTGTGAATGCTCTGAAAAACTAATCATTTGCATATCACAGCATCATCTTCCTGTCGGTTAATTTTCTCGTCTGTAGCATGTCATCTTCGTGGTGTAGGAATTTTAATGGTCAGTAGTGTATATGAACGATGTAGAAAACAATCTGAACAGCCCTCTTAGATTTTTTGCAGATGATGCTGATATTTACCGTCCAGTAGAGTCATTAGAAAATCAAAACCAATTGCAAAATGACTTAGACACGACATCTGTATGGTGGAACGAGTGGCAGTAAAAGTCCGTTAAATTTCGATTACAGAATAAATCACACAAACTAGGCTGTTAGTTCAACTAAATATCTAGGAATTACAATTACGAACAACTTAAACTGGAGCAATAACATAGATAATGTTGTGGGGAAGGCATACCAAAAAATGGCAGAACATTTGGAACGCACAACAGATCTACTAAAGAGACCGCGTACACTAAGCTTGTTCGTGCTCTGCTACAGTACTGGTGTGCGGTATAGGATTCTTACTTCGAATGCGACAATATTTTACTGTCGATAACCTACAGAGGAAGAAATTATTATCATAGTAAAATAAGAGAAGCCAGAGCTATACAGAAAATTGTAAGTGTTCATTTTTCCTACGAGTTGTTAGAGAGTGAAACGGTAGGGAAATATTCTGAAGGTGGTTAGAAGAACCTTCTGCAGGGCACGTAAGTGTGAATTTCAGAGTAGTGATGTAGGTGCAGATCAGTGTATTAACAATGCCTGTTTCCGTTCAAGAGTCAGTATTTTGCTTATGATTGCCTGCAGTGAATTCGTAGTTGCATCCATACTTCTGTGAAGGTTGTTTTAAGCGATGTACAAGTTCTTTGTATTCATATATGCATATTTTTTAACCTTCCACACTGTGTGTTTTAACCTCTGTCCGAATCTTCAGTTTCTTCATTAATCAGTTTTGGATCACCTGCAATTACAGACGACTTTGAGAGCCTTATGCGGTCAAAACTGAGACCGGAAGTCGTAATTAATTTTCTCACGGACAGAGCACAACTTGGGACTCCTAGCCTTCACACACTTAACCGGAGTGACTCTCTGGCAAGTCCGCTTACATAAGGGTAAATCAAAATCTGGATGGCCCGGCAGTGGTTCGAGCTGCCATTCACCTGAGTAAAAACTAAGGAAGTTTGAGAAGTAGACTATTATTGTTTCTTATTTTTATAATAATTATTATATTATTATTAGAGGTTTAATTTTGAGTTAAATCAATTATTTAAACCTTTCTTTATTGTTGGATTGCTTCTGATAGTATGAAACCTTCCTAGAAATCGCCATGCTGGTTCTGAAGATCTCGTAGTTCAACAGCGACTCCGCTACATTAGTTCTCCGGTCGCCTGAAATTTAGAAAGGTGCTTTATTTATGGTCACAGTATCAATGGGGTCTGTGTAACGAAATTACACTCCTGCGATGAGATTTGATGATCTCTAGGACACCGTTGAATTTCATAAAGTCAGAAAATATTGTTGTCCAAAGAATAAATGACCATGCTTGCAGAATCGGCCGTTGAAACATCATCCAAACGTCGTGCCGAAGATCCTATGGGGGTAGTTTATTGGCACAACAATATATCAGTCACTGTTAAAAGGAAATAATTGTTTTTACACCTTTTCATTAAAGAACATGTTTCTTGAATCCTTTACAGAAGTTCGGAGGCGAAGTATTCACTCGCTGACACTTATTTTGCCGTTCAAACTAAATCAACTCCCGAGAACCTTTAGAGGTTGCTAGCACCAATACGATTGTTCCAGAGACTGAGGCTATTACAGATCCATGTACTACCCCTTCAAAGCCCAAGACAAAAGTGTGTCTGTTCATGATATTGACGTAGCAAGAACGTTCTTTCCCCAGAGTAGTGCTGACAGGCGAATGCTGTTTCTTATGATATAACTAGTAAAAACATTTTAACAATAAAGGGAGTGACTCTGTATAATTTAGCTGCGGCGACTGTGTCTCTACAGTGAAGTGTTAAGATATGATAAAAACATTTTCATGGTAAAACGAGCAGCCTATTTTTTGTGTTGAGCAGGTATTCTGTAATGAGATTTGTCTGTTCGCTTAAATTAAATTTTCTTGTTAATATTTGCAGTCATTCTTGCTCCATTATTACTTCGATCAAAAGCTGAGCACAGGCATAAATATGGCACGAAACAATGGATCTTTAGATAGCGCACAACATTAACAGGAAGATACACTCATAAAATACACAAGATAAAAGTAATCCACACATACCAATACGTAACACAAAGTGTACTCATAGCTCAACATGAGTAGTAGGAGACGAACAATGACATATCGCAAATAACTCATACACAAAACTAAGAATATTTGTAAATATAACATGAAATTAAGATTGTCTTTAAAGGAAGTAGTGCTATTTAAAAGAACTAAAAACAGGGAAAGAAGAAAAAGTTAAGCATAACACTTCACTGATCTATCAATTATTTTCCAATTGCTGCAACTTCAAATATGTTGGGGTAACTACTAAATACTCTAATATTAGATACAAAGAGTATTAAAGAGTGAGTGCACCCATTCCACATATGCAGAACACGTAACAATAGAAAGGCACCGGAATCAAACGCAAATGGCAATTAATGCCTTAATAACAGAATACAAACCAATCCCACTCTCCAGGAAGAGAATTTCTTATAGAGGTGCATAAAGAATAGAGAAAAGTAGCTCACTGATCACAAAAGCACCAAGAGAAGAATAACACTCCCTATGAATCACAAAATAAGCATAAAATAAAAATAAAATGAACATTTGTATCCAGAAAGAGATAAATGTGTATACATGTTAACACACACTGTTCGCATAGAGTGCCTGCCTGCAGTAGTCTCCCACCCACCATCATTCCCACTCAATTCCATTGTTACTCTGTGGCAAAAAATTTGAATGATTTTGGACGGATAGGAGGGTTCGACAAGGAAGTGAGGTCTCACTACTGCTCTCGAATATCATCAGGGGAGTTCGCCAAGAAAAAACAGCAGATAATACGAATGTCATAGAACACGCAGACGATGTAATGATTTGCAATGACAATGTACAGATACTGGAAGAACAACTAAATACCTGGCAGAGGGTAACTGAAGCAGCAGGAATCATAATAAGCTTAACAAAAAGTGAGGTAGTGAAAATCATCAGGAAAAATTAAAAAAAAATAAAGGATGTAAGTTGTAATAGAAAGATCATTAAAAAAGTAAATACCTCCAAATTTCTAAGAAAAATGTAACCAAAAAATGAAACATCAGGGATGAAATTTGGGAGAGGATAGAAAATTGCTCAAAATTTTATTTTTGTGTATTGGCCATAATTAGGATTTGGAAAATACCAGCTGAAGCAAAGTTAATGATACAGAAGTAACATTTTCTCTCAGTTTTGATCAATGGATTAGAATGTTGGACTTGGACAATACAAGCATTTGAGGTGTACTTTCTATGAATGATCTTGCCTAAGACGTGAAGGGACAGAATAAGGAATGAAGCAATGTGAAACATGCTTCAGATCAATTCTCTAAATGAACCTCTGGAGAGAAATAGGCTCAAATGGTCTGGCCACTTTAAAAGAATGGAACAAGAAAGACTTCCAAGAAAAGCTTTGGAATGGACAGAATCTAGAAGAATGCCAATTAAAAGATGAGGAGCAAGATGTAGACACAAGGTAAAGGCTGATGTCAGTTGAAGAGGACTACAGTGGGAAAAGACACAGAATGATAGTTAATTGCATGTTCCATACATCATTTAGAGGCTATGAGATTTTAAACAGAACTCCATCCATGGAATAGAAGGTGTTGTCTAGAAGAAATGATTTTGAGTTAAATTTAAAACTTGCTTTGCTGTCAGACATTTATGTTGTTGGGCAAATGATCTAAATGTCTCGTTGCTCTAGACTAAACTCTTTTCTGAGCCACTGGCAGCTTTAATAACATGTAATAAAGATTACTTGTTTCCTATAGTACTGTAGGTATGGACATTACTGTTATTCTCAAATTCTGAGGAATTATATATGACGAATTTCACTGGCAAGTATTTTGTATTGTGGTGATGCAGTTAAGATGCCTAACTCCTTGAAGAGATACCTACAAGACGACCATGGGTGAATGTAAAATTTTATTCTTACCGCTCAGTTTTGCTTAATCAGTACTTTCTTTCTAAGTCATAAGTTACCCCAGAAATCTACTCCATAAGACATAATTGAATAGAAATATGCAAAATATGTCAAGAGGTTAATTAGCTTGCTTCAAGACTAGCAATTATACCAAGGGCAAAACTGACTGAACTTAACTGTTTATGGACCTCAGTAATATGCTTCTTCCACTCCAAGTTATCATAAGTATGTACATCCAAACATTTACTGACTCCTGTTCATGTGCTATATCAACTGTTGATATGTCTCTGTTTGTTGACAGCAATGAATACAGTGTGTTTTTTTTCAAAATTAGAGGTGAATCCATTTTCAGAGAATCACGCAAAAAACACCAATTTTAATTGCTGAACGTTAAGGGGAGTTAGAATGGGAAATAATTTTTTCACATTTTCGGATTTTTATCTCATTATAAAATTTGCAATTTTCCTAATAAAATGATATATTTACATCACTTATAAACTCACATAGGAAGTATTTTATTTTATTTTTTTAAATATAATCTACAACTGTTGAAAATGTTAAAATTTTTACGTGCATTACTTCAAGATCTAATAAAATCGGCGATTTTTTATATAGAAAGCTGTGGATTTCTGTGTTATAGAGGTTAAATTAAGTGTTTGTATCGGTAGCACTGTCAAAAACATAATCGTATCGTTTCATAGTATAAACAGTGTTGTGTGTCGAAGTGCTAACGCTTTTCCGAGGAAAAGTGATGAATAGATTGGCAAATCTCTCAAAAAGCAAAGTATGACGCCAACACTAAGTTTTTTTAAGAAACGTAGGTTTTATGGTAATAGATTTTCGAATAAAGGGAAACATTGCGTTCAGTATGTGGTGTGTGAAGTTACAGACAATGAAATACAGGCAAAATCGTCAGTATCTAAGAAATACCCATTAGTTTTTCGAAGATTGAAATAAAACGTTGTGATACACAGTTTTCTCACAACTAACATGATGTAAATGGTAGGTTAGATTATATTCTGATAGATTTACACATCCTAACAAGGGTGTTAGTTGAATGTGTGTGTTGTAAAATATGTGGAGAGCCAGTTAGTTTACATGAAAACACTGAGGTATCAAATGGACTGGCCTGGAAACTTATCATTGATTGTTCCAGTTGTGCATATACTCATTCATTTTGGAATTCTGATAAGTGTAAAATTATTATTTTGAAGGGAATTTAGGTGGTTTTATAGATCGAGAGCTATTGGCAAAGGACACACAGCAGCAAATACAATGTGTGCCATAATGAATATACCACGCCCACCTTGTAAAATCGACAAGTATGCAGGATTTATTGGAGCTACTGCAGAATCTTTTACATGTGAAGAGTGCTGCAAACGAAGGTGTTGAAAAAAATGATGGTATGACTGACATACTACAAGCTTTTGATGACACTTGGCAGAAGTGCGGCTGCAGTTCGAAGAATCCTGTTGCTACGGTGACCAGTGTGGATGATGGAAAGGTAATAGATTTCCAGATTTTAACCAAACATTGTTGTAAGTGTAAATCAGGGAATCAAGAACGGCATATCTGTAACAGAAATTAAGAACGAACAAGTGATAGTATGGAGGCCTTACTGAAATGTTTAGTCGATCTGTGAGCGAAAGGGGACTATGTGTTACACTAAGTTCTTAGGTGATGGAGACTCAAAAGCAAATAACAGTGTAGTACCCGCTCAGCCTTATGGTGAGAAGATTATCACAAAACTGGAATGTGTTGGCCATGTCCAGAAGAGGATGAGCACCAGGTTGAGGAAGTTGAAAAAAAGTTTGAGAGACAAGAAACTTTCTGATGGTAAAACCATAAGAGGCAGGCTGACAGACGAAATGATTGATGAACAACAGCAGTATTATGAGATGGCCATTACAAATAATACTGAGGGTTTGTTGAAAATGAAGGAGTTAGTATGGGCTACCTTCTTTCACAGACTGTCAACTGATGAAAAACCAGTACACCTTTGCCCTCCTGAACCTGATTCAAGGTGCAATTACTGTAGTGCCCAGTACTCAGACAGTACATACAGCCATGAATATTCCATTCCAACAGAAGTCATGTTGTTGTTGTTGTTGTTGTTGTCTTCAGTCCTGAGACTGGTTTGATGCAGCTCTCCATGCCACTCTATCCTGTGCAAGCTGCTTCATCTCCCAGTACCTACTGCAACCTACATCCTTCTGAATGTGCTTAGTGTATTCAACTCTTGGTCTTCCTCTACGATTTTTACCCTCCACACTGCCCTCCAATGCTAAATTTGTGATCCCTTGATGCCTCAAAACATGTCCTACCAACCGATCCCTTCTTCTAGTCAAGTTGTGCCACAAACTTCTCTTCTCCCCAATCCTATTCAGTACCCCCTCATTAGTTACGTGGTCTACCCATCTAATCTTCAGCATTCTTCTGTAGCACCACATTTCGAAAGCTTCTATTCTCTTCTTGTCCAAACTAGTTATCGTCCATGTTTCACTTCCATACATGGCTACACTCCATACAAATACTTTCAGAAATGACTTTCTGACACTTAAATCTCGATATTAACAAATCCTCTCTACTTCGACCATCATCAGTTATTTTACTTCCTAAATAGCAAAACTCCTTTACTACTTTAAGTGTCTCATTTCCTAATCTAATTCCCTCAGCATCGCCCGATTTAATTTGACTACATTCCATTATCTTCGTTTTGCTTTTGTTGATGTTCATCTTATATCCTCTTTTCTGGACACTGTCCATTCCGTTCAACTGCTCTTCCAACTCCTTTGCCGTCTCTGACAGAATTACAATGTCATCGGCGAACCTTAAAGTTTTTACTTCTTCTCCATGAATTTTAATACCTATTCCAAATTTTTCTTTTGTTTCCTTTACTGCTTGCTCAATATACAGATTGAATAACATCGGGGAGAGCCAAGAACCCTGTCTCACTCCTTTCCCAACCACTGCTTCCCTTTCATGCCCCTCGACTCTAATAACTGCCATCTGGTTTCTGTACAAATTGTAAATAGCCTTTCGCTCCCTGTATTTTACCCCTGCCAATTGGAAAGAGAGTATTCCAGTCAACATTGACAAAAGTTTTCTCTAAGTCTACAAATGCTAGAAACGTAGGTTTGCCTTTTCTTAATCTTTCTTCTAAAATAAGTCGTAAGGTCAGTATTGCCTCACGTGTTCCAACATTTCTACGGAATCCAAACTGATCCTCCCCGAGGTCCGCATCTACCAGTTTTTCCATTCGTCTGTAAAGAATTCGCGTTAGTATTTTGCAGCTGTGACTTATTAAACTGATAGTTCGGTAATTTTCACATCTATCAGCACCTGCTTTCTTTGGGATTGGAATTATTATATTCTTCTTGAAGTCTGAGGGTGTTTCACCTGTCGCACACATCTTGCTCACCAGCTTGTAGAGTTTTGTCATGACTGGCTCTCCCAAGGCCGTCAGTAGTTCTAATGGAATGTTGTCTACTCCGGGGGCCTTGTTTCGATTCAGGTCTTTCAGTGCTCTGTCAAACTCTTCACGCAGTTTCTTACCTCCCATTTCGTCTTCATCTACATCCTCTTCCATTTCCATAATATTGTCCTCAAGTACATCGCCCTTGTATAAACCTTCTATATACTCCTTCCACCTTTCTGCCTTCCCTTCTTTGCTTAAAAATGGGTTGCCATCTGAGCTCTTGATATTCATACACATGGTTCTCTTCTTTCCAAAGGTCTCTTTAATTTTCCTGTAGGCAGTATCTAACTTACCCCTAGTGAGATAAGCTTCTACATCCTTACATTTGTCCTCTAGCCATCCCTGCTTAGCCATTTTGCACTTCCTGTCGATCTCATTTTTGAGACATTTGTATTGCTTTTTGCCTGCTTCATTTACTGCATTTTTATATTTTCTCCTTTCATCAATTAAATTCAATAATTCTTCTGTTACCCAAGGATTTCTAGCAGCCCTCGTCTTTGTACCTACTTTATCCTCTGCTGCCTTCACTACTACATCCCTCAGAGCTACCCATTCTTCTTCTACTGTGTTTCTTTCCCCCATTGCTGTCAATTGTTCCCTTATGCTCTCTCTGAAACTCTGTACAACCTCTGGTTCTTTCAGTTTATCCAGGTCCCATCTCCTTAATTTCCCACATTTTTGCAGTTTCTTCAGTTTTAATCTACAGGTCATAACCGATAGATTGTGGTCAGAGTTCACATCTGCCCCTGGAAATGTCTTACAACTTAAAACCTGGTTCCTAAATCTCTGTCTTACCATTATATAATCTATCTGATACCTTTTAGTATCTCCAGGGTTTTTCCACGTATACAACCTTCTTTCATGATTCTTAAACCAAGTGTTAGCTATGATTAAGTTGTGCTCTGTGCAAAATTCTACTAGGCGGCTTCCTCTTTCATTTCTTAGCCCCAATCCATATTCACCTACTATGTTTCCTTCTCTCCCTTTTCCTACACTCGAATTCCAGTCACCCATTACTATTAAATTTTCGTCTCCCTTCACTATCTGAATAATTTCTTTTATTTCATCGTACATTTCTTCAATTTCTTCATCATCTGCAGAGCTAGTTGGCATATAAACTTGTACTACTGTAGTAGGTGTGGGCTTTGTATCTATCATGGCCACAATAATGCGTTCACTATGCTGTTTGTAGTAGCTTACCCGCATTCCTATTTTCCTATTCATTATTAAACCTACTCCTGCATTACCCCTATTTGATTTTGTATTTATAACCCTGTATTCACCTGACCAAAAGTCTTGTTCTTCCTGCCACCAAACTTCACTAATTCCCACTATATCTAACTTTAACCTATCCATTTCCCTATTTAAATTTTCTAACCTACCTGCCCGATTAAGGGATCTGACATTCCACATCCAATCCGTAGAACGCCAGTTTTCTTTCTCCTGATAAAGACATCCTCCTGAGTAGTCCCCGCCCGGAGATCCGAATGGGGACTATTTTACCTCTGGAATATTTTACCCAACAGGACGTTATCATCATTTAATCATACAGTAAAGCTGCATGTCCTCGGGAAAAATTATGGCTGTAGTTTCCCCTTGCTTTCAGCCATTCGCAGTACCAGCACAGCAAGGCCGTTTTGGTTAATGTTGCAAGGCCAGATCAGTCAATAATCCAGAATGTTGCCCCTGCAAGTACTGAAAAGGCTGCTGCTGCAGTCATGGATACTATAAAACCTGTTTGCAGAGACCTGACAAATCCTGAATTACTGAAGAAGTGTCTGCATGGTCAGACTCAAAATCGCAATTTGATGTTAACTAATCTTATATGGACTTGCTTACCAAAAAACTTTTTGTTGAAAAGAAGTTGGGCATCAGTGATGCTGTTATTGGTTTTAATGATGGCAACATTGGTAGGGTGAAAGACTTACAGCAGTTTGGAATTAATCCTGGAGCAAAATGCATCAGAGAAGTTGAATGGATGGACAAGGTTCACATTGATAAAGTAGAGTGTACAGCACAGTTGGCCACTAAGGAGTACAGAAAGAATAAAAAACTTGGGAAAAAGATCAAGAAGTTGATGTACAGTATGGTGCAGGGTGCTTCTGAGTGACCAAAAATACAAAAATTAAGCATATATTAGGTGAGTTACAGTCTTCTGAAACTTTAGAATCCATTCCTGAAAATTTACATTTTCTGTTGCATCTTTCCCTAAATCTCAGAAACCACTTCGAGTAGAATATTCAAATTCAGGGAGTAATAACATATATATCCTGAGTCTACTGAAAAGGAGAACATAATGTTATGAATAATTAAAATTATTTAGAATAACAAACAAAAAGTACACAATATTTTAGCCATATAATTAAAAAATTCTGTTTCCGAAAGTAGTGGCTGAAATGCAATTATTGTAGTTCAGTAGACTCAGAAAATACAGTTTTATGTCCTTTTAAAAGTTTCTTGTCAATGGCTACAGTGGTTCATGAAATACACGGAAGCCAAATCACTAAATATAACATTGTAGGATAGGGTGTTCCAAAACCCCTTAAGTGGAATGTGGTTCACATATGGAAGGAATAGGAGTGGACCCAAAACTGAATCCTGTGAGCCTCTCTTTGTGATTTATCCTTGGTCATTAAAAATTTTCTAACCTTCCAACATTGTTTTAATTATTCAGAAGAACCTATTGCTTTCTGATTGTTAGATATGATTCAAACCAGATGTGCATAAAGCCATCAGTTCCATAAAACTTGAGTTTTTCTCAATAATCAGATATCTTAGAAAAGTCACAAGGAATATCAGCTGGCGATATTTTATGATGTAAGGCTTGTAATATTTGATGTGAAATGTATAAATATATAAACAAGCAGTCTGGAATACAAGTAGTGATATGTTTAGTAAATTGTTTCTACCTAAATATGAGACTGCTCTTGAGTAAATTACTTTTTTTAATATTTTGGTAAAAAATGTCAGCAAGGAAACTAGATGATAATTATTTAAGACTGTCAGTCATCTTTCTTACGATGAGGCTTAGTAATTGCGTATTTTAATTTTCTGAAAAAATTCCCTGTGCCAATTATGCATAACATATTTTCCTCAGGACATTACTCATTAAGTTCCAACAACTTCTCAAAATTGTGTCTGTAACTCCATCATCACCATATGAGCTTTTGTTTTTTAGTATTTTTATGATTCTATTACTTTCAATGAAGGATGCTGGTGCTGCTTGTAGTTGCTTGAAGTTTTATGGAATGACATTTTCAATACATTCTATTGTTTCTTCAACTGAACCATTTAATACTATTGTTGTTACTACATTTCGAAATAGACTGTTAAGATACTTGCAGCCTGCAAATTATGAATCACAACATTGTCATTTAATAGAATTGTCATTTTATTTTGTACACTGCCTAGCTGTCCTCTCTCCTGTTTGACAATATCCCATATAGTTTTAATTTTATTATCTTCATTATTCATTTCTGTGAAGATGTGCATACTACTTGACATTTTAATGACTTACATAACAATAATGCAGTATTTTATGTAGCATGCAAGTATGTCAGATCTTGATTTATTCTGGTTTTTATATCAATTTCCCTCTTCCTCTTACATGAGATTTTAATTCCCTTAGTACTCCACAGCTTACTTGGTTTTTAATAGATCTTTTGGATTATTATCTTAAACCATTATATCATGTTCTCATTAATAAGCCTCACTTTTTTGTATGAACCTGCCTCAGGGTTATAAGGTGCTATATTGTTTATATCCATTAAGTGGGCATCATGATCAGATAGTCAATTAACAAATCAATTGTTTCAGCCTAAGCACTATCTATGTATACCTTATCGATCAGTGTCTTACTATAGTGCTGTTCAAGGCTGGAAAATTGACTCTAAAAATTAAATTGGAATATGATAACAGTTCATTTTCCTATCTGTATCTTTTAAGAAGTCTACATTGAAATTCCCACAAACTACTAATTGTTCTTTTTATCTGACTGGTAGCTCAATTAGACATATGGATTTCTTGTTATGGTCCTAGGCAGGATCTGTAGACAATTGCAGTTACCAGGAAAGTATTCTGCAGTAATAATTTACAAGCAAATGCTTCTGGGTTTTGATCCATACAAAAATTATTTCTTTCAATTTTTTGACCTTGTATGCAACTTTTATGTATGTTGCTACACCTTCTTTTTCAATGTTAATTCTATACGAAAATGATGATAGTCCATAATCCCCAATATTTAACTATTGCAGGAGAAAAGAGAAGATTGGAAAAACTTCTGTGAACGGCCTGCATAAGCAGAAACGTCTTAGGAAGAAGAAGAAGACTTCCTACAGTTTCCACGATCTGTCAGTTAACACTTCTTTCAACAACCTTGAATTAAGCAAGTAGAAGGGTCAATTGCAGTAAGCAGCAGTATTATAACATGGTATTAAGTGAGAACTTGTATCTTTAAATGCTGTTTATTTTGTAGATATAAGTAACTGTTGCCCATCTTTTGCATGCAGCCACATTCCTAGAATTGTCTGCTGAAAGAGATGACCAGTCGTTGTTCTTGCCTACAAGATAAACTGCAATGACATATCAGCTTTCCAAAGAAGAGTTATTGAAAGAAATAAAACTTAGGTGACATAAATGTAACTGCTGAGCATACATCCTTCACTTCCCTAAGTGATAGCATACCTACTCCTACAATACGAAAAGTTATCCATTACTTATTTATGACTGGAATAATGCAGGGGTAAACCAGGATCACAACACAGTTTTCAGTCTCCTTTTAATCTAGCATCCACCTCTCATTGATGCGAAGTGTCGCTAGGAATAACTTTGAATTGTAGGTGCCTTTCCGAGGTTGGATAATTAGGGTGGATTACAGATATGAAAGTTGTCGAAATGGCGTCCAATTGAAATACTTTCACTGGCCCTTTCACCACACAAAATACGTTCATTGCTTTGATGATTTAAAATCTAAGTTCTGAACATACGCTCATCGGTATTTCAAACCTTAAGAACATCTTATTAACGTCAAAAGTATAAATAGAAGGTTTAATATCAAGCAGTTGAGCTTTTATTTTTAAAACAATTGATTCGGATGTTCCCAAAATCAATGGATCTTTTCAGCACTCAAGTATTAAGAAAGATCCTGTATGACTACAGCTATTACAGTGAGTATCATTGGAGCATTAATGCACGTATACCAAGCAAATAAATAAATAAATAAATGTGTAATAAAAAATACTAGATGTTAAATATCGACTTCATTTCTGTTATTACTGTAAATATCATTTTTGCACAGTCTAGGCATACTGCCTAAGGGTAACACATTAAATTTCTTTCTCTGTGTGATACATGCCGACCTGTTAAGATATTGGCATTAATCCTAAGTCTTTGCATCCCACGGCATAGAACTGAACGTATTATCGGTCTGTGATGTGTGGATTACGTAGTCCAACTCTTAATCAAGAGAGTAGAATTATGAATTTCATATTGGAAAGCAAGCAGCAGTGACTAATGGTTATTAAGCAACATACGTCATTTACTTGCATGAATGATTAATTAAGAAGAAGACGAGTAGTATAGTGAAACGTCCCCTTAGAAAAATTACGAATGACAGTGATACAGAAACAGCTGAGTAAAACTCCATGTACAAAGACAGTTTTCTCTTTACTTATTCTGATCATCACTAAACTGACACACAATATTTTTTAGCGTAACGCAATCTGACTTTCAATAATCCCTACAAAAGAATGGCCCTGACTAACAATAACCTATACCTTTCATGAATCACTTACCTCGCAAAAATCTCGTTACTCGAACTACTACAATACAGCGAGCGCCAATACTGCAAGCTAAATAAAAGATTGTAACTACTGAAGGCACTACCTACTGGTAGGCACAAACACACACACACACACACACACACACACACACACATATATATATATATATATATATATATATATATATTGTGACATCCAATTAAACAGATTTCCTTGTTCTGATGGACACTCGTCCAGATCGTCCGCTCAAAACTCTGGGGTCTCTCTCCCCACATCCACAACTGCTGACGGCTCACTTCCAACTGCCCAACGCTACGCGCTGTTCATATCCAACTGCCCAACACTACACAAGCGAATACTCCAACAATGAGTCCAGTCAGCCACAGACTGCACACAGACAGCCAGAGATTTTCATACAGAGCACTACGTGGAGTTAGCAACATAAAAACCTAAACAGCCTACTTACAATAGATACAGAGATGAAACTCAAAAAGAGAAATTTGTGGCATTGACTTAAGAACGAAAAGTGGCTGAACGAATTGCAAGTTATTTCGCTAAGAATATGATACGAGTTGTCTTCCATAATGACAATCAGCTTCGCCAATATCTTGAATATTTCCACTCAGTGATGTCTTGAGAAATAATTTTCTGGAACAACTTGTTACTTTGCTACGTGTGAGCTATTCGCCCTCTCATTTAGGAACCAGTCAGAAGTCAGCATCAAGCGGGTGATCTATACAACAAAGCTGCAAAGGCTACTCTAGCAGATGACAGCCAGAAGGTTTCATGCACCCACTGGGCCAGGAGGCGGCAGCGTGTTTGCCAAAAGAAATCGATGCTCCCATGGACCTACTTGCCTCCACAGGGTCACGTGGCGAAAAAGAGGCGCCGCCGTATCCTGTCGCCTTCACACAGTGACGCCAGCATCCTCGTTGTGCTAGGCCATTTCAATTCAAACGAGCCCTCTGGGCCAGGTGCTGACCGCAGTAGCAATTCATCAGAGTTTCCCTAAAGAATCGTCAGGATTTTTGACGTAATAATCCAGCCAGCAAGCTCTGCTATGTGTAGGAGTCAGTGCCGTCATCAGAGTTCACCGAGATGTGGCCTCTGCACTGGGGATATTTGCGGACTTTGGTATTGACTGCCATAGTCCTTTATGTTATTGACTTTTTCATTCCAAAGTTAACTCAGAAATGGAATTAACTATTTCTTCGGGCTGCCAATCCATTAAACAGTTACTGCGCCATTCAAATGCAGTTATGATTCACCCACGTACTGTCAATGTAAAAACTTACACAAAGGAGGACATTCGAGTTAACGTGCTTACTAATAAACTTGTTCTGCTTTTTTTTATCTTGGCTGTGTTCTTATTGTGCCTCCAGCGGCACAGTACTTATCAGTATTTATTGTACAAAAGCCAGCAGATAAATAACATTTAGCGTTCACCTAAAGCTGTGTAGGTACTTTTTCAAACAGTTAGGCATTTCAACCCCACCCTCAAAATACATACATTCGCAAATGAAGTCCGTCATCTATACTATTTCACAGTTTGAGAAGAACAGCGATGTCTGCAGCTACAACACTAGAGAAAAAAAGTCCTTTTATGCCCCACTATTGAAGCTGTCAGTGCCTCACAATGGAGTTCAGTACTCAGCAACAAAAATTTTTGAATATTTGCCTGTTGTTGTTGCTGTTGTCTTCAGTCCTGAGACTGGTTTGATGCAGCTCTCCATGCTACTCTATCCTGTGCAAGCCTCTTCATCTCCCAGTATCCACTGCAACCTACATCCTTCTGAATCTGCGTAGTGTAGTCATGTATTGGTCTCCCTCTACGATTTTTACCCTCCACGCTGCCGTCCAATACTAAATTGGTGATCCCTTGATGCCTCAGAACATGTCCTACCAACTGATCCCTTCTCCTGGTCAAGTTGTGCCACAAACTCCTCTTCTCCCCAATTCTATTCAATACCTCCTCATTAGTTATGTGATCTACCCATCTAATCTTCAGCATTCTTCTGTAGCACCACATTTCGAAAGCTTCTATTCTCTTCTTGTCTAAACTATTTATCGTCCATGTTTCACTTCCATACATGGCTGCATTCCATACAAATACTTTCAGAAATGTCTTCCTTACACTTAAATCTATACTCGATGTTAACAAACTTCTCTTCTTCAGAAACGCTTTCCTTGCCATTGCCAGTCTACATTTTATATCCTCTCTACTTCGACCATCCCCAAATAGCAAAACTCCTTTACTACTTTAAGTGTCTCATTTCTTAATCTAATACCCTCAACATCACCCGGCTTAATTCGACTACATTCCATTATCCTAGTTTTGCTTTTTGTTGATGTTTATCTTATATCCTCCTTTCAAGACACAATCCATTCCGTTCAACTGCTCTTCCAATTCCTTTGCTGACTCTGACAGAATTACAATGTCATCGACGAACCTCAAAGTTTTTGTTTCTTCTCCATGGATTTTAATACCTACTCCGAATTTTTCTTTTGTTTCCTTCACTGCTTGCTCAATATACAGATTGAATAACATCGGGGAGAGACTGAAACCCTGTCTCACTCCCTTCCCAACCGGTGCTTCCCTTTCATGTCCCTCGACTCTTATAACTGCCATCTGGTTTCTGTACAAATTATAAATAGCCTTTCGCGCCCTGTATTTTACCCCTGCCACCTTGTCAACATTGTCAAAAGCTTTCTCTAAGTCTACAAATGCTAGAAACGTAGGTTTGCCCTTCCTTAATCTAGCTTCTAAGGTAAGTCGTAGGGTAGGTATTGCCTCACGTGTTCCAACATTTCTACGGAATCCAAACTGATCTTCCCCGAGATCGGATTCTACTAGTTTTTCCATTCGTCTGTAAAGAATTAGCGTTAGTATTTTGCAGCTGTGACTTATTAAACTGATAGTTCGGTAAATTTCACATCTGTCAACACCTGCTTCCTCCCCCCATGAACCATGGACCTTGCCGTTGGTGGGGAGGCTCGCGTGCCTCAGCGATACAGATGGCCGTACCATAGGTGCAACCACAATGGAGGGGTATCTGTTGAGAGGCCAGACAAACGTGTGGTTCCTGAAGAGGGGCAGCAGCCTTTTCAGTAGTTGCAGGGGCAACAGTCTGGATGATTGACTGATCTGGCCTTGCAACATTAACCAAAACGGCCTTGCTGTGCTGGTACTGCGAACGGCTGAAAGCAAGGGGAAACTACAGCCATAATTTTTCCCGAGGACATGCAGCTTTACTGTATGATTAAATGATGATGGCATCCTCTTGGGTAAAATATTCCGGAGGTAAAATAGTCCCCCATTCGGATCTCCGGGCGGGGACTACTCAGGAGGATTTCGTTATCAGGAGAAAGAAAACTGGCGTTCTACAGATCGGAGCGTGGAATGTCAGATCCCTTAATTGGGCAGGTAGGTTAGAAAATTTAAAAAGGGAAATGGATAGGTTAAAGTTAGATATAGTGGGAATTAGTGAAGTTCGGTGGCAGGACGAACAAGACTTCTGGTCAGGTGACTACAGGGTACAGGGCACGAGGAACAAGACTTTTGGTCAAGTGACTACAGGGTTATAAATACAAAATCAAATAGGGGTAATGCAGGAGTAGGTTTAATAATGAATAGGAAAATAGGAATGCGGGTAAGCTACTACAAACAGCATAGTGAACGCATTATTGTGGCCATGATAGATACAAAGCCCACACCTACTACAGTAGTACAAGTTTATATGCCAACTAGCTCTGCAGATGATGAAGAAATTGAAGAAATGTACGATGAAATAAAAGAAATTATTCAGATAGTGAAGGGAGACGAAAATTTAATAGTAATGGGTGACTGGAATTCGAGTGTAGGAAAAGGGAGAGAAGGAAACATAGTAGGTGAATATGGATTGGGGCTAAGAAATGAAAGAGGAAGCCGCCTAGTAGAATTTTGCACAGAGCACAACTTAATCATAGCTAACACTTGGTTTAAGAATCATGAAAGAAGGTTGTATACGTGGAAGAACCCTGGAGATACTAAAAGGTATCAGATAGATTATATAATGGTAAGACAGAGATTTAGGAACCAGGTTTTAAGTTGTAAGAAATTTCCAGGGGCAGATGTGAACTCTGACCACAATCTATTGGTTATGATCTGTAGATTAAAACTGAAGAAACTGCAAAAATGTGGGAAATTAAGGAGATGGGACCTGGATAAACTGAAAGAACCAGAGGTTGTACAGAGTTTCAGAGAGAGCATAAGGGAACAATTGACAGGAATAGGGGAAAGAAATACAGTAGAAGAAGAATGGGTAGCTCTGAGGGATGTAGTAGTGAAGGGAGCGGAGGATAAAGTAGGTACAAAGACGAGGGCTGCTAGAAATCCTTGGGTAACAGAAGAAATATTGAATTTAATTGATGAAAGGAAAAAAATATAAAAATGCAGTAAATGAAGCAGGCTAAAAGGAATACAAACGTCTCAAAAATGATATCGACAGGAAGTGCAAAATGGCTAAACAGGGATGGCTAGAGGACAAATGTAAGGATGTAGAAGCTTATCTCACTAGGGGTAAGATAGATACTGCCTACAGGAAAATTAAAGAGACCTTTGGAGAGAGGAGAACCACGTGTATGAATATCAAGAGCTCAGATGGCAGCCCAGTTCTAAGCAAAGAAGGGAAGGTAGAAAGGTGGAAGGAGTATATAGAAGGTTTATACAAGGGCGATTTCCGGAAAGCTTTTGACACCGTTCCTCACAAGCGACTTCTAATCAAGCTGCGGAGCTATGGGGTATCGTCTCAGTTGTGCGACTGGATTCGTGATTTCCTGTCAGGAAGGTCGCAGTTCGTAGTAATAGACGGCAAATCATCGAGTAAAACTGAAGTGATATCAGGTGTTCCCCAGGGAAGCGTCCTGGGACCTCTACTGTTCCTGATCTATATAAATGACCTGGGTGACAATCTGAGCAGTTCTCTTAGGTTGTTCGCAGATGATGCTGTAATTTACCGTCTAGTAAGGTCATCCGAAGACCAGTATCAGCTGCAAAGCGATTTAGAAAAGATTGCTGTATGGTGTGTCAGGTGGCAGTTGACGCTAAATAACGAAAAGTGTGAGATGATCCACATGAGTTCGAAAAGAAATCCGTTGGAATTCGATTACTCGATAAATAGTACAATTCTCAAGGCTGTCAATTCAACTAAGTACCTGGGTGTTAAAATTACAAACAACTTCAGTTGGAAGGACCACATAGATAATATTGTCGGGAAGGCGAGCCAAAGGTTGCGTTTCATTGGCAGGACACTTAGAAGATGCAACAAGTCCACTAAAGAGACAGCTTACACTACACTCGTTCGTCCTCTGTTAGAATATTGCTGCGCGGTGTGGGATCCTTACCAGGTGGGATTGACGGAGGACATCGAGAGGGTGCAAAGAAGGGCAGCTCGTTTTGTATTATCGCGTTATAGGGGAGAGAGTGTGGCAGATATGATACACGAGTTGGGATGGAAGTCATTACAGCATAGACGTTTTTCGTCGCGGCGAGAGCTTTTTACGAAATTTCAGTCACCAACTTTCTCTTCCGAATGCGAAAATATTTTGTTGAGCCCAACCTACATAGGTAGGAATGATCATCAAAATAAAATAAGAGAAATCAGAGCTCGAACAGAAAGGTTTAGGTGTTCGTTTTTCCCGCTCGCTGTTCGGGAGTGGAATAGTAGAGAGATAGTATGATTGTGGTTCGATGAACCCTCTGCCAAGCACTTAAATGTGAATTGCAGAGTAGTCATGTAGATGTAGATGTCATGTAGATGTAGATGTACTTGAGGACAATATTATGGAAATAGAAGAGGATGTAGATAAAGACGAAATGGGAGATACGATACTGCGTGAAGAGTTTGACAGAGCACTGAAAGATCTGAGTCGAAACAAGGCCCCCGGAGTAGACAACATTCCATTAGAACTACTGACGGCCTTGGGAGAGCCAGTCATGACAAAACTCTACCAGCTGGTGAGCAAGATGTATGAGACAGGCGAAATACCCTCAGACTTCAAGAAGAATATAATAATTCCAATCCCAAAGAAAGCAGGTGCTGACAGATGTGAAAATTACCGAACTATCAGTTTAATAAGCCACGGCTGCAAAATACTAACGCGAATTCTTTACAGACGAATGGAAAAACTGGTAGATGCAGACCTCGGGGAGGATCAGTTTGGATTCCGTCGAAATGTTGGAACACCTGAGGCAATACTGACCTTACGACTTATCTTAGAAGAAAGATTAAGAAAAGGCAAACCTACGTTTCTAGCATTTGTAGACTTAGAGAAAGCTTTTGACAATGTTGACTGGAATACTCTTTTTCAAATTCTAAAGGTGGCAGGGGTAAAATACAGGGAGCGAAAGGCTATTTATAATTTGTACAGAAACCAGATGGCAGTAATAAGAGTCGAGGGGCATGAAAGGGAAGCAGTGGTTGGGAAAGGAGTGAGACAGGGTTCTTGGCTCTCCCCGATGTTATTCAATCTGTATATTGAGCAAGCAGTAAAGGAAACAAAAGAAAAATTTGGAGTAGGTATTAAAATTCATGGAGACGAAGTAAAAACTTTGAGGTTCGCCGATGACATTGTAATTCTGTCAGAGACGGCAAAGGACTTGGAAGAGCAGTTGAACGGAATGGACAGTGTCTTGAAAGGAGGATATAAGATGAACATTAACAAAAGCAAAACGAGGATAATGGAATGTAGTCAAATTAAATCGGGTGATGCTGAGGGAATTAGATTAGTAAATGAGACACTTAAAGTAGTAAAGGAGTTTTGCTATTTGGGAAGTAAAATAACTGATGATGGTCGAAGTAGAGAGGATATAAAATGTAGACTGGCAATGGCAAGGAAAGCGTTTCTGAAGAAGAGAAATTTGTTAACATCGAATATAGATTTATGTATCAGGAAGTCGTTTCTGAAAGTATTTGTTTGGAGTGTAGCCATGTATGGAAGTGAAACATGGACGATAACTAGTTTGGACAAGAAGAGAGTAGAAGCTTTCGAAATGTGGTGCTACAGAAGAATACTGAAGATAAGGTGGATAGATCACGTAACTAATGAGGAGGTATTGAATAGGATTGGGGAGAAGAGAAGTTTGTGGCACAACTTGACTAGAAGAAGGGATCGGTTGGTAGGACATGTTTTGAGACATCAAGGGATCACAAATTTAGAATTGGAGGGCAGCGTGGATGGTAAAAATCGTAGAGGGAGACCGAGAGATGAGTACACTAAGCAGATTCAGAAGGATGTAGGTTGCAGTAGGTACTGGGAGATGAAGCAGCTTGCACAGGATAGAGTAGCATGGAGAGCTGCATCAAACCAGTCTCAGGACTGAAGACAACAACAACAATAACACCTGCTTTCTTTGGTATTGGAATTATTATATTCTTCTTGAAGTCTGAGGGTATTTCGCCTGTCTCATACATCTTGCTCACCAGATGGTACAGTTTTCTCAGGACTGGCTCTCCCAAGGTCGTCAGTAGTTCCAATGGAATGTTGTCTACTCCGGGGGCCTTGTTTCGACTCAGGTCTTTCAGTGCTCTGTCAAACTCTTCACGCAGTATCGTATCTCCCATTTCATCTTCATCTACATACTCTTCCATTTCCACAATATTGTCCTCAAGTAATTCGCTCTTGGATAGACCCTCTATATATTCCTTCCGTCTTTCTCCTTTCCCTTCTTTGCTTAGAACTGGGTTTCCATCTGAGCTCTTGATGTTCGTACAAGTGATTCTATTATCTCCAAAGATCTCTTTAATTTTTTCTGTAGGCGGTACCTATCTTACCCCTCGTGAGATAACCCTCTACATCCTTACATTTGTCCTCTAGCCATCTCTGCTTGGCCATTTTGCGCTTCCTGTCGATCTCATTTTCGAGACGTTTGTATTCCTTTTTGCCTGCTTCATTTACTGCATTTTTATATTTTATCCTTTCATCAATTAAATTCAATATTTCTTCTGTTACCCAAGGATTTCTAGCAGCCCTCGTCTTTTTACCTACTTGATCCTCTGCTGCCTTCACTACTTCATCCCTCAGAGATACCCATTCTTCTTCTACTGTATCTCTTTCCCCCATTCCTGTCAATTGTTCCCTTATGCTCTCCCTGAAACTCTACACAACCTCTGGTTTAGTCAGTTTATCCAGGTCCCATCTCCTTCAATTTCCACTTTTTTGCAGTTTCCTCAGTTTTAATCTACAGGTCATAACCAATAGATTGTGGTCAGAGTCCACATCTGCCCCTGGAAATGTCTTGCAATTTAAAAACTGGTTCCTAAATCTCTGTCTTACCATTATATAATCTCTCTGAAACCTTTTAGTATCTCCAGGCTTCTAGCATGTATACACCCTTCTTTCATGATTCTTGAACCAAGTGTTACCTATGATTAAGTTGTGCTCTGTGGAAAATTGTACCAGGCGGCTTCCTCTTTCATTTATTTGCCCTAGTCCATATTCACCTACTATGTTTCCTTCTCTCCCTTTTCCTACTACCGAATTCCAGTCACCCATGACTGTTAAATTTTCGTTTCCCTTCACTATCTGAATAATTTCTTTTATTTGATCAGACATTTCATCAATTTCTTCGTCATCTGCAGAGGTAGTTGGCATATAAACTTGTACTACTGTAGTAGGTGTGGGCTTCGTATCTATCTTGGCCACAATAATGCGTTCACTATGCTGTTAGTAGGAGCTTACCCGCATTCCTATTTTCCTATTCGTTATTAAACCTACTCCTGCATTACCCCTATTTGATTTTGTGTTTATAACCCTGTAGTCACCTGACCAGAAGTCTTGTTCCTCCTACCACCGAACTTGACTAATTCCCACTATATCTAACTTAAACCTATCCATTTCCCTTTTTAAATTTTCTAACCTACCTGCCCGATTAAGGGATCTGACATTCCACACTCCGATCCGTAGAACGCCAGTTTTCTTTCTCCTGATAACGTCATTCTCTTGAGTAGTCTCCGCCCGGAGATCCGAATGGGGGACTATTTTACCTCCGGAATATTTTACCCAAGAGGACGCCATCATCATTAACCATACAGTAAAGCTGCATGCCCTCGGGAAAAATTATGGCTGTAGTTTCCCCTTGCTTTCAGCCGTTCGCAGTACCAGCACAGCAAGGCCGTTTTGGTTATTGTTACAAGGCCAGATCAGTCAATCATCCAGACTGTTGCCCCTGCAACTACTGAAAAGGCTGCTGCCTCTCTTCAGGAACCACACGTTTGTCTTTCCTCTCAACAGATACGGCTCCGTTGTGGTTGAACCTATGGTATGTCTATCTGCATCGCTGAGGCACGCAAGCCTCCCCACCAACGGCAAGGTCCATGGTTCATGGGGGGAAGATCATTTGCCTAATAACATCAAATGTCTGACAAGTAGCAAAGCAAGTTTTAAATCTAACCGAAAAACATTTCTCCTTTAACTCCTTGTATTCCATGCGTGAATTTTTGTTTGAAAACTGGTACCATGTAAAAAAAAACAACTATTTATTAAGTGCAGTTGCAAGACTACATTTGTAAGTCTAAAGAATAATGTATTCATTATTGTTAACGCTAATGATGCATACATATCCTGTAAACTAACTCGTTCCATATCATTTCGATAAAAGAACCTTTCAAACTATTTATGGAACATATAACTAACTAACCTAAGTATGGCATAAAAGAGTAGTTAATAATTAATACTCAAAGTCAGATGTGTATAAGATAAAATGTGGCACTTGTCCAGTATTTTACATATTGGCTATGGGCACATTTTTTGCGAACTTTAGTGAAAACTCTAAAGTTGGGAATAACACAACGCTTCTGATCTTCGTTTAAAAAAAAAAAACGTGGACATAAAGTAGGGCATATAGATCAGTAACTCAACGTCATTATGTTTCTAAAGACTAAAATTTAGATATACTTGTACAGGTAGAAAATTTTACTGGTTTAAAAAATACTCACATCATATGTTAAAACAACAAAGTGATTTCTATAACAAAGGCTTTTTCGAAAGATGTTTGAATCTGTGAAGATGTCTCTTCTTTTTTGGCTTTTCCTTTTGTTGGGGTACCTTTTTCTGCCATATCGCACTTGTCTAGTAGCAATTTAACAGTTGTTTCATTCTGGTTGTTAGAGTACATTTGTGACTAGAAATACAGAAAAAATATTGCTTCTTCTTGGCATCAAGAACTTACATATCGATAAAGTTGTTTTTTCAGTCGAGACTTTTCAATTGATACTTTTACCCATACAGTACTTTATACCAGGAGTTGTATCCAATAATCCTAGAAATGATTTGTTAAATTTTTATTATTTATCAAAGATTTTGGCGGTATGACTTAGTTTGAAGACCTTCAACAATTAAACACGGGAGCACCAACAGGCCAAAATTGAACAAAAAGCTGTGTGTGTGTGAGCGACAGAGCGAGTGCATGAAAATGTTTGCGATGCGTCGCCAAGCTTGTGAATGTTTCGGCCGAGGTTCGGAATCCCACTGTTTTCAGGATTCGACTTACTTGTTGTTTTTTGTATTGTTGTGTAAAACAGTTCAAGTACAGTAACTGCTAAATGGCGCCTACCAAAAGTGACTCTCGGCAGTATTCTGTTTAACCGGATTACAAGGAAGTAAGGTGTAAATCTGTTTGAAAAATTTGAAGTTTTCGGGAAATACTTCAAACTTGAGAAAGCATTTAAGAAAACAGCTCAGCACAATAGGAGGGTAAAATTATTTACTTAACAAGATTATAAGAGGGGGCTAGTGCTTTACGTATTTCTTAACATAAATACTTAAAGATATGGCTGGGATAAGGGCGAAAATCGAAAGGTTTGGTTTTGAGGTAGCCAAGTTAAAAAATTACAGTGTTAAGTAGCTGTTCTGGACAAATCACAGAGCGATCAGCCAAGATTGATTTCTGAGTGACTGTGCGGAGGAAAATAGGAAAGCATCGGTAAGATTTAATTTATTTACTTTTGGCCACTATGGAATAATTTTTTCTGATAACCTGTAATGTAATTTCATATTTCAAGTTCCAGTTGTTTAGAAATTGCAATTTGTAGTTAAATAAAAACATTGCTTGATTTAAGATTGGTATTATTCTATTTGAAACTCGTGAAAACCTACTACTTATTGTTGACAGAGTTTGAAACTTAAGCCGATATAGAGTATTTGCTCTAATCTTTTGATTAAAGAAAAGTCTCAGTACTTCACTTTCGCCTCTGCGATGAGTGCGATATTTTTCTTATAGTACTATCCACGAGTAAAGTATCAATATTTTTTGTTCGATACCGTGTCCAGCCGTACCTGCGACCACTAGCGACCAGTTTGTTACTCACGGACCTTGTCTGAATGTCTACGTCATGTAACCACCTAGAAGTGTACGTCTAACTTACCTACACCAGTAGTTATGTAACTTAGTTCTGTTCTTTAGTTTCATATTGTGAACACTTTTTCTTTTCTGTCTGAAATCTAAGAGTTATCAGTTTCATAGTGTGTTACCACCCCTCTTTCTGGTCAAATATTTGAGTGGAACGAAAACAAGTCTCACTAGATATTACACAATGGAGTTTTGTCCTAATTTTCATAATCTAACGAAGTGTAGGAAATGGACAAATAGGGTATCAAATTGACCATCGTGAGTTCCAGTTTTGCAAAAGAAGATTTAATTGCTTGTAAATATCAGGGTAACTAAGAAAAAGTTAAGTAGTGATTTGAGGGACTCATCAGCGGCTGTTAGTTATGTGAAGGACGTGTCAAAAAATATTAAATCACAGCATAAATTGGAACTTCGTTGCTTTCTCTTGATCTATACTCTTACTAATAAAAGAACAGCGATCGATATTTAAATATATTATATTTCACGCTTTTTGTACAAAACTTGAATATAAAAAAGTTTTGGAAAGAAAGTCAAGAGTTTTGGAAAACGACGTATCTTAAAGTAGGAACTAAAATAGATTAGAGAAACATTTGACATGGTTTTGAACGATCACCAAAAGCATGTACATCAAATGAGGTACTGATAGTGAATTTAGAGTTCGATGTTCAACTTGGAAACGTGGAATTTTGAAGAGTGCTTGAGAATATTTATCTGGTTGAATCTCGCTCAGTGCATTTCATGAAACATTTCCCTGTTATTTTTCATATTTTTTTTTTTGTTTCTTTTGAAATGGGTCACCTGGTAATGATTTGCTAAGTTGTCGAAACTGGAAGTGAAACGAAAGATGAATGAAAGAACTTTTTCACAAGTAAGTAACGCAACACTTTTTTCTCAGCACATTTCGGTTGAAAAAATGCTGAATCTGTTGTGGGACAGCCGGCCGCGGTGGTCTAGCGGTTCTAGGCGCTCAGTCCGGAACCGAGGGACTGCTACGGTCGCAGGTTCGAATCCTGCCTCGGGCATGGATGTGTGTGATGTCCTTAGGTTAGTTAGGTTTAAGTAGTTATAAGTTCTAGGGGACTGATGACCACAGATGTTAAGTCCCATAGTGCTCAGAGCCATTTGAACCATTTGTTGTGGGACATTCGGAATATTTCTGCTTCAGCCTCTACAGTTTCATGAAGTTCCGACAGGTGGCAGCGCTTACGTAGTCTTCAAAACGACGTCTGTGAAAGTGGTGCGTTCCAAGAAGAGAGCATCATGGAGTTTATTTTGGCGCAAAACCAGAGCACCGCTGATATTCATAAGCTCTTGCAGAATGTCTACGGAGACCTGGCAGTGAACAAAGACACGGAAAGTCGTTGGGTGAGGTGTCTGTCATCATTGCAACAAGGCAGCTCAAATCAAAAATGTTCAAATGTGTGTGAAATCTTATGGGAAAGGCAGCTCAAAGCTGTCCGGTCTTCCGCGTACTAGCCCGAAACACACAGCTGTGACTTCTGCAATGCTGGGACGTGCGTGTACTCTGATTCGAAGTGATCAACGGGTTGCAATCAAACACCTCGCTGCTCAACTGGACGTCTCTGTTGATGGACTTAACACACTCGTCCATCAGTTGAGGCACTCAGTGATGTGTGCCTGCTGGGTTCTTCACTGCCTTACAGAAGACGATAAAGATCTGTGCGGAACTGCTTGCGCGTCGAAAGGCTGACTGTGACAATTTTTTGTGGAACATCGTCACAGTCGGTAAAGTCATGCCGACGGTCTTCTGGCACTCTGAAAGGGTTAGCCGGCCGCTGTGGCTGAGCGGTTCTAGGCGCTTCAGTCAGGAACCGCGCTGCTGCTACGGTCGCTGGATAGGATCCTGCCTTGGGCATGGATGCGTGTGATGTCCTTAGGTTTACGTAGTTCTAAGTCTACGAGACTGAGGAGCTCAGGTGTTAAGCTCCGTAGTACTTAGAGCCATTGACTCTGATAGAGGTATTCTGTTTCCTCATCGTGTAACGATAAACTCTGAAATGTATTGCGCTGTCCTAGGAAATTGAAGAAACGATTTCAGCGTGTTCGTCACGACAAGAAATGCCAAGAAACTTCTCCTTATCCACGGTAACTCAAGGCCTCACATAAGCCAGCACTCCTCAGAGGGGTCATTAAACTTCAATGGACTATTTTTCCTCATCTATCCTACAGGCAGAATCTCGCACCTTCCGACATCCTTTCGTTTGCCCAATAACGGAAGCATTTCCTCGGAAAGCAGTACGTGGGAGATGGAGAGGTTATTGACGCAGCAAGGTGTTAGTTCTGGCTCCAATGTCGACCAGTAGACCGAGCGAGGTGGCGCAGTGGCTAGCACACTGGACCCGCGTTCGGGAGGACGGCGGTTCAATCCAGCGTCCGGCCATCCTGAGTTATGTTTTCCGTGATTTCCCTAAATCGCTCCAGGCAAATGCCGGGATGGTTCCTTTGAAAGGGCACGGCCGACTTCCTTCCTCTTCCTTCCCTAAACCGATGACCTCGCTGTCTGGTCTCCTCCCCCAAAAACAACAACAACTCGACCAGTAGAATAGTACAATGCCCTCGTACAGAACAACCTTCCCCCGTTCCTCCCGCTAAGCCCCCTCAGTAAGTTGGCGTAAGGCTATCGCACTGAACGGATCTTTTGTTTTGCAGCAAAAGAAGTGGGCAATAATATGGAATCCTGAATAAAACCAGACTGCTTTTGGAAAAAAAAAAAAAATATGTTGCATTACTTACCGAACGCCTCTCGTATTTTCGTAATGTGTCTGGATAGCTACCTTCCACAACGGCTGTTATAACAAATTATTATTGGTTTTCCATCTTAAGCTTACTATAAATAATCAAAGAGTACCTTTTACCATATGCGTTACGCTTTTATTGGTAAAGCATGCTATATGGTCAGACTGGTAAATATGGATACGTCTTGGTATATATGGCAACGGCATTGCCGCGGTGGATACACCGGCTCCCGTGAGATCACCGAAGTTAAGCGCTGCCGGGCGTGGTCGGCACTTAAATGGATGACCATCCAGGCCGCCATGCGCTGTTTCCATTTTTCGTGGTGCACTCAGCCTCGTGATGCCAATTGAGGAGATACTCGACTGAATAGTAGCGGCTTCGGTCAAGACTACCATCAGAACGACCGGGAGAGCAGTGTGCTCCTATCCGCATCCTGCATGAGGATGACACGGCGGTCGGATGGTCCCGGTAGGCCACTCGTGGCCTGAAGACGGAGTGCTTGGTATTTGTACATTAAAAATATTGGCTATTAACTCTTTCTTGTGCTTTAGTCTCTTGTTTATATATTCTGCGAAACACTGTATTCCTTCATTGTCTGATGAAAACCTAAGACATTGTCATTAATTTCCAGTCATACCCAGCGCCACACAAACACACACACACACACACACACACACACACAGAACCATTTTCTCTCTGCCACTCCACCTCCGTCGAAGCTCTCTCTCTCTCTCTCTCTCTCTCTCTCTCTCCCTCTCTCTCTCTCTCTCTCTCTGTCTCTCCCTCCTCCCCCCCCCTCTCTCTCTCTAAACACAAAACAAATGAATAAACATAAGCACTGCTCACAGCGGAACACTTGAACCTGCAGTACTATTACCAGTGTGAAGTTTTTAAAAAACGGTGCTGTAGTGGAAATAACACCAATGCAACATGACAAAACTAGATTCAAAGAAGCTGAAAAACTGCCAAGAGAGAACGTGCAAGCAGGTTGATTTCGACCACAACTTCCGGTAACTAGGAAGGGAAAAGCATTGGTTTGCAGAATATGTAAACAATGGGCAAACAATAAGTAAATTATAAGCCAATTTAAAGGCGCATACTGTTTTTAATATGTAAATATCAAAACGTATATGTATCCATATTTCTAGGATGGAGTCAAAGGAATAAAACCGAAACGCGTCTGCTAAAAAACACTCTATCTGCAGTAAGCTTAAAATGGCTCTGAGCACTATGGGACTCAACTGCTGTGGTCATTAGTCCCCTAGAACTTAGAGCTACTTAAACCTAACTAACCTAAGGACATCACACACATCCATGCCCGAGGCAGGATTCGAACCTGCGACCGTAGCAGTCGTACGGTTCCGGACTGCGCGCCTAGAACCGCGAGACCACCGCGGCCGGCGCTTAAAATGGAAAAGCCGATGATAATTGATTAATATTTTCATATTTGATGCTGGCTTTGTGCACAATCGTTATATAGGTTTGTGATTTTGATTTTGTCATGTATTTTTACATACGTATACTTTTGGCATCGTTTCTCTGAATTCTATTAAGTCATTTCTTGTCAACACGCCAACAAATCTGTTTACTCCCAATTTAAGTCAGTCCAGAAGCTGTATGGCAGCTTTCACGGCACAGCTCCAGTATATTTTACTGTATTGTTTATAATTTTAGATAGTAGAAACACGATGACCTCGGAGCACTTGTTTGTAATGTGAAAGAAACAATAGTTCCTGTGGTTTAGCTGCGGCCTCGGAAGTTCTTCAAATACGGCACTCACGCTACGGCTGGGTAATTGTTCTCTGGGTTTCCCACAGCGCCCCGTTGCATAAATATCCACTTTGTATGTCCACATTCATCTCTTACCACACATCAACTGCGCGTCACGACTGACGTAACCACCAAGGTTTCAAGGTCGCGGGTAGAGACGTCGTGCGCAGAAAATGGGACTGGTTTTTTTCCTAATTCGCCCTTGCGACGATCGGAGGCAGGTAACGTTTCTGCGCCCGTCTCAAATGCATATATTTTTCCGGCTGTAGGCCTTCTGATATAGAACATGGATAACAGTGTTGAAATTCAGTCATACATACACACTTCATAAGTTGGCTTGCTTTTAGTTTAGATGAAAAAGTATAAGAAACAACGAAGAAAACAAGAGTTGCTGCGTACAACTAATCCGTATTTAGCTAGATAAGAGGCGCGTTTCTAGAGCTGAAAGGGGCTGTCTTATTTGCCATGTTTATTTCCAGGTAGTTTTGGCCATAAATGTGAATGAAGTTGTGAATTTGGTAAATGTACTCAACGTCTGTAGTATCGATATAATCATACTCTTTGTAAGTCTGTGTTTTGAGACCAAAGATGTTAGAGTAAGTCAGAGAGTAGCAGTGAGTAGTGTGTTTTGGTCAGTCTGGCTATGTGCTTGGTCTGGAAAGTGTGGAAGCTGGCCTTCCGTGTAATGGAGGAAGTATTATTTGATAAAGATTTTATAATAATATGTTTCGAGGAAATCAGATGATGTGAATACAAGAGTGACAAAAGCCAATTTTTAAAGTAATATACACGGTGTCCCAAAATAATGTATACACTCTTTGAAACAGAATATCTCTTTAATTAAAGGATACAGAAATACAATTTTTATGGGTAATAATTTAGAAGACGGTGAAAGACACAACAATGTTTTCTTTTGTTTCAGGATTGTCAGGAAACATGGCGTTATAGTTTGAACAACAGAAATGGGTGCTAAAGTGTTACTGGAAAACTGAATGTCAGTGCAGTATGCCGACATTGGAGAGTTGAATTTGGAACACTACCACCGATAAGAGTAACAATTACAAGAATCAGAGATAAGTTTGAAGTCAAAGGAGCGGTGCACGATATGAAGACGGGATATGGCGAACGAAAGAGAAGTTCAACAGACAATGAGAGTGTTGATGCAGTAATCCAAGCATATACACGGTCCCGGAAGCAATCAGTGAGGCAATGCTCTTGTGAGGCTCGGATCTGCAGCAGCAGCGTTCATCGAATTTTGCAGTATCAGAACTTTAAGCCTTACATTCCAAGACTTCTCCACGCTCTTAAAGAGAATGATACTGATAGGCGAAGTGAATTTTGTGAGTGGTTCATTAACAGATGTGAGGAAGAGCAACGTTTCCAAGATCGAATTGCATGGTCAGATGAAGCGACGTTTAAACTTGATGGAACAATTAACAGCGTGTACTGGGCCAGGGAGAATTCATACGTAAACGAGCAAAGGCATGTTAATCTACCAGTAGTAACAGTCTGGTGTGGTCTGTCTTCTAGAGAATTAATCGGGCCGTACTTCTTTGACAACACTGTCACAGGCGACTCATACCTGGAAAAGTTGGAAATTATAACTCCTGGTATTAGCGTTGTGTTTGGAAATGAAGATTATTAGTTTCAATAGGATGGGACGCCACCTCACTTTCACCTGGATATGAGGGCATTTCTCAGTCGTGCATTCCCTGCTGGATGGATAGGACGAAGAGGGAGTGCGGAGTATCCCGCTCGATTTCTGGATTTAACTCTTTTAGACTTCTTCCTGTGGGATAGTATGAAGAACACAGCTTACACTGCGAGACCACACACACTGGACGATCTTAGACGGCAAATTGAGCAATCCTGTGAAGCTGTTCCGTTGAAAACAACAAAGTTGGCATGTCGCTCAGGCGTAAAGTTGTCGACGGTGTGCTGCGATGGATGGAAACCAGTTTGAACATTTAAACCTTAAGTCGGACTATGGCGAACTAACACCACTAAAATTGTATATCTAACCCCTTTTATAAAAGAGATGTTCAGTTTTGGGACACCCTGTATTTGTAACTGCGTACGTCCTTGTTGTTAGAACATTGTGTATGGTTAAAGTTTGCTGTCCTCCCATGAACCATAGACCTTGCCGTTGGTGGGGAGGCTTGCGTGCCTCAACGATACAGATAGCCGTACCGTAGGTACAACCACAACGGAGGGGTATATGTTGAGAGGCCAGACAAACGTGTGGTTCCTGAAGAGAGGCAGCAGCCTTTTCAGTAGTTGCAGGGGCAACAGTCTGGATGATTGACTGATCTGGCCTTGCAACATAAACCAAAACGGCCTTGCTGTTGTGGTACTGCGAACGGCTGAAAGCAAGGGGAAACTACAGCCGTAATTTTTCCCGAAGGCATGCAGTTTTACTGTATGATTAAATGATGATGTCGTCCTCTTGGGTAAAATATTCCAGAGGTAAAATAATCCCCCATTCGGATCTCCGGGCGGGGACTACTCAAGAGGACGTCGTTATCAAGAGAAAGAAAACTGGTGTTCTACGGATCGGAGCTTGGAATGACAGATCCCATAATCGGGCAGGTAGGTTAAAAAATTTAAAAAGAGAAATGGATAGGTTAAAGTTAGATATAGTGGGAATTAGTGAAGATCGGTGGCAGGAGGAACAAGACTTTTGGTCAGGTGAATAAAGGGTTATAAATACAAAATCAAATAGGGGTAATTCAGGAGTATGTTTAATAATGAATAAAAAAATAGGATTGCGGGTAAGCTACTACAAACAGCATAGTGAACGCATTATTGTGGCCAAGATACACTCAAAGCCCATGCCTACTACAGTAGTACAAGTTTATATGCCAACTAGCTCTGCAGATGATGAAGAAATTGATGAAATGTATGATGAGATAAAAGAAATTATTCAGGTAGTGAAGGGCGACGAAAATTTAATAGTCATGGGTGACTGGCATTCGACAGTAGGAAAATGAAGAGAAGGAAACATAGTAGGTGCATATGGATTCGGGCTAAGAAATGAAAGAGGAAGCCGCCTGGGACAATTTTGCACAGAGCATAAATTAATCATAGCTAACACTTGGTTCAAGAATCACGATGAAGGTTGTATACCGGAAGAGGCATGGAGATACTGGAAGGTCTCAGGTAGATTACATAATGGTAAGACAGAGATTTAGGAACCAGGTTTTAAATTGTAAGACAATTCCAGGGGCAGATGTGGACTCTGACTACAATCTATTGGTTATGAACTGTAGATTAAAACTGAAGAAACCGTAAAAAGATGGGAATTTAAGGAGATGGGGCCTGGATAGACTGATTAAACCAGAGGTTGTAGAGAGTTTCAGGGAGAGCATTAGGATCCGATTAACAAGAACGGGGGAAAGAAATACAGTAGAAGAATAATGGGTAGGTTTGATAGATGAAATAGTGGAGGCAGCAGAGGATCAAGTAGGTAAAAAGACGAGGGCTAGTAGAAACCCTTGGGTAACAGAAGAGATACTGAATTTAACTGATGAAAGGAGAAAATACAAAAATGCAGTACATGAAGCAGGCAAAAAGCAATACAAACGTCTCAAAAATGATATCGACAGGAAGTGCAAAATGGCTAAGCAGGGATGGCTTGAGGACAAATGTAAGGATGTAGAGCCTTATCTCACGAGGTGTAAGATAGATACTGCCTACAGGAAAATTAAAGAGACCTTTGGAGAAAAGAGAACCACTTGCATGAATATCAAGAGCTCAGATGGAAACCCAGTTCTAAGCAAAGAAAGGAAAGCAGAAAGGTGGGTGGAGAATATAGAGGGGCTATACAAGGGCGATGTACTTGAGGACAATATTATGGAAATGGAAGAGGAGGTAGATGAAGATGAATGGGAGATATGATACTGCGTGAAGAGTTTGACAGAGCACTGAAAGACCTGAATCGAAACAAGGCCCCCGGAGTAGACAACATTCCATTAGAACTACTGACGGCCTTGGGAGAGCCAGTCATGACAAAACTCTACAAGCTGGTGAGCAAGATGTGTGCGACAGGTGAAACACCCTCAGACTTCAAGAAGAATATAATAATTCCAATCCCAAAGAAAGCAGGTGCTGATAGATGTGAAAATTACCGAACAGCTGCAAAATACTAACACGAATTCTTTACAGACGAATGGAAAAACTGGTAGAAGCTGACCTCGGGAAAGGTCAGTTTGGATTCCGTAGAAATGTTGGAACACGTGAGGCAATACTGACCTTACGATTTATCTTAGAAGAAAGATTAAGAAAAGGCAAACCTACGTTTCTAGCATATGTAGACTTAATGAAAGCTTTTGACAATGTTGACTGGACTACTCTCTTTAAAATTCTGAAGTTGGCAGGGGTAAAATGCAAGGAGCGAAAGGCTGTTTACAATTTGTACAGAAACCAGACGGCAGTTATAAGAGTCGAGGGACATGAAAGGGAAGCAGTGGTTGGGAAGGGAGTGAGACAGGGTTGTAGCCTCTCCCCGATGCTATTCAATATGTATATTGAGCAAGCAGTAAAGGAAACAAAAGAAAAATTCGGAGTAGGTATTAAAATCTATGGGGAATAAATTAAAACTTTGAGGTTTGCCGATGACATTGTAATTCTGTCAAAGACAGGAAAGGACTTAGAAGAGCAGTTGAACGGAATGGACAGTGTATTGAAAGGAGGGTACAAGATGAACATCAACAAAAGGAAAACGAGGATAATGGAATGTAGTCGAATTAAGTTTCGTGATGCTGAGGGAATTAGATTAGGAAATGAGACACTTAATGTAGTAAAGGAGTTTTGCTATTTGGGGAGCAAAATAACCGATGATGGTCTAAGTAGAGAGGATATAAAATGTAGATTTGCAATGGCAAGTAAAGCGTTTCTGAAGAAGAGAAATTTGTTAACATCGAGTATAGATTTAAGTGTCAGAAAGTGGTTTCTGAAAGTATTTGTATGGAGCGTAGCCGTGTATGGAAGTGAAACATGGACGATAAATAGTTTAGACAAGAAGAGAATAGAAGCTTTCGAAATGTGGTGCTACAGAAGGATGCTGAAGATTAGATGGGTAGATCACATATCAAATGAGGAGGTATTGAATAGAATTGGGGAGAAGAGGAGTTTGTGTCACAACTTGACAAGAAGAAGGGATCGGTTGGTAGGACATGTTCTGAGGCACCAAGGGATCACCGTTTTGGCAGTGTGGAGGGTAAGAATCGTAGAGGGAGACCAAGAGATGAATACACTAAGAAGATTCAGAAGGATGTAGGCTGCAGTAGGTACTGGGAGATGAAGAAGCTTGCACAGGATAGAGTAGCATGGAGAGCTGCATCAAACCGGTCTCAGGAATGAAGGCCACAACAACAACAACAAAGAATGAGATTTTCACTCTGCAGCGGAGTGTGCGCTGATATGAAACTTCCTGGCAGATTAAAACTGTGTGCCCGACCGAGACTCGAACTCGGGACCTTTGCCTTTCGCGGGCAAGTGCTCTACCAACGGAGCTACCGAAGCACGACTCACGTCCGGTACTCACAGCTTTACTTCTGCCAGTATCCGTCTCCTACCTTCCAAACTTTACAGAAGCTCTTCTGCGAAACTTGCAGAACTAGCACTCCTGAAAGAAAGGATATTGCGGAGACATGGCTTAGCCACAGCCTGGGGGATGTTTCCAGAATGAGATTTTCACTCTGCAGCGGAGTGTGCGCTGATATGAAAGGCAAAGGTCCCGAGTTCGAGTCTCGGTCGGGCACACAGTTTTAATCTGCCAGGAAGTTTCAACAACAACAAAGTTTGCTGTAGAAATTTTGTAGTAATGCTCATGGACTGGACTTGTCTGATTGTTGAAACAGGTGTCAGGGAAGGCAGCTATACACAAGAGAGTTATTAAGAAATATTTTGCTGATATGTCTAGGTTGAGAATTTTATGAAAATGTTATATTGTTATTATGACCTAATGGAACACAGTTATACTTGGAGTCTTTGTTCTTATTTATCGTTCGTTAAATTTAGTCTCTCATTTTTCATTCTTATCTTTCACGATTGAGTTTGCATACTTGCACTGCACATTGCGAGTTCTGTACTGCAACGTTTTTGTGAATATTGGCAAGATATCGTTTTGCTTTGCACAATGCAAGTAAGGCGAATGAAATTTGGTTTTTCGTAGGCATATCAATATTCCTAGTTGCAACAGGTTGAAGAGCAGACGAGCATTCCTTTCGAACAGATATGCCAATAAGTTTGATTACAATCGAAGCTCATGTTCATTGTGAAGCACAGTGATTGTCAAGAGTGTTTTTGTGAAAATATCAGCATCAGTTCTGCGGCTTAGTAACAGTAAAAGATTTCAATAAAGTGCTGTCTTGTAAATTTTCTAGCAGTTTTATCAGGTAGCCAGCCGCATTAATTTATATGTTCATTTGCTCTGTAATTACAACAACAGTTCTGATTCAGTGGTTGTTTGCAAGACTAAGATGAAGATTAACAATAGTCAGGGTCAATATTTTAATCTGAATCATTTGTTTTGCAGTCAGTTTGCACATGTAAATTTAATTGAAAGCGGATTACATTCTCGCAGACGAATTATTTGATGTACCAGCTATTTTGGATTTCGCATGTAAATTTTCACATTGTTCTGTTGCCATGGGTTGAAATTTGCGTGCTTCGATGTCAAAATTTACATATTTCTCAAATACCGACATGACACTTACATAACGAGCTTAAGTATAACAAGAAACTCTGAAAGTAACAGCTTGAAATATTGCCATTGTAGCCCTGCGGCGTCTGTGGTGCACATACTCGCCAACTACTTTCAACCGTGCTCTTGTGCAACGCAGCTAGCTCTTTATTCGCACGAAGTAATGGCCGCTATCGACAGGGGGTCTCAAGTTGATTCCGTATTTCTAGATTTCCGGAAAGCTTTTGACACCGTTCCTCACAAGCGACTTGTAATCAAGCTGCGGAGCTATGGGGTATCGTCTCAGTTGTGCGACTGGATTCGTGATTTCCTGTCAGGAAGGTCGCAGTTCGTAGTAATAGACGGCAAATCATCGAGTAAAACTGAAGTGATATCAGGTGTTCCCCAGGGAAGCGTCCTGGGACCTCTACTGTTCCTGATCTATATAAATGACCTGGGTGACAATCTGAGCAGTTCTCTTAGGTTGTTCGCAGATGATGCTGTAATTTACCGTCTAGTAAGGTCATCCGAAGACCAGTATCAGCTGCAAAGCGATTTAGAAAAGATTGCTGTATGGTGTGTCAGGTGGCAGTTGACGCTAAATAACGAAAAGTGTGAGATGATCCACATGAGTTCGAAAAGAAATCCGTTGGAATTCGATTACTCGATAAATAGTACAATTCTCAAGGCTGTCAATTCAACTAAGTACCTGGGTGTTAAAATTACGAACAACTTCAGTTGGAAGGACCACATAGATAATATTGTCGGGAAGGCGAGCCAAAGGTTGCGTTTCATTGGCAGGACACTTAGAAGATGCAACAAGTCCACTAAAGAGACAGCTTACACTACACTCGTTCGTCCTCTGTTAGAATATTGCTGCGCGGTGTGGGATCCTTACCAGGTGGGATTGACGGAGGACATCGAGAGGGTGCAAAGAAGGGCAGCTCGTTTTGTATTATCGCGTTATAGGGGAGAGAGTGTGGCAGATATGATACACGAGTTGGGATGGAAGTCATTACAGCATAGACGTTTTTCGTCGCGGCGAGAGCTTTTTACGAAATTTCAGTCACCAACTTTCTCTTCCGAATGCGAAAATATTTTGTTGAGCCCAACCTACATAGGTAGGAATGATCATCAAAATAAAATAAGAGAAATCAGAGCTCGAACAGAAAGGTTTAGGTGTTCGTTTTTCCCGCTCGCTGTTCGGGAGTGGAATAGTAGAGAGATAGTATGATTGTGGTTCGATGAACCCTCTGCCAAGCACTTAAATGTGAATTGCAGAGTAGTCATGTAGATGTAGATGTAGATGTAGACCGTTGACTAAAAAGAAACGCCATTATAGTATCTTTCTTTTGCATGAAAGTTTAGACATACGTGTTTAAAACGACTCGGCCTGTTGTGAAATCTGGACAATTGCTCGTTTCTTAAATACAAGAGACGTGAAAACTGCCGAAATTCATCGGTGGACTAGTGAAGTGTATAAAGAATATGCTGTCGTTGATATGGCTAAAAAGTGGCGTGAAGCATTTTTTAAGGGTAGCAACACAAATGTGCACGATGAAAAACGAGTTGAGCGACAGCCTTTCATTATTGATGGCCCAGTGCAGAAAATCGATTTAAAAAAATCGAGTACACGGACGCTACACGATTTCATCATTGTATCATGCCTCTCCGCACGTTTGAAATGTTGTTTTGTACGAAAATTTGACAGAATGCTTGGACGGCACGCACGCTGGATCGAAATGGTACGACTACAGCTTGCATAAATAACTTTGCGATTGACAGATTGTCTTGACAGGGGTCAGCGGTGCGGCCGTGCAGCCAGCACGACCCTAGATAAGGCTCTGGATGTCCCTGAAAAGAGGCAGGGAAACGAGCATATTGCGTTAGAGCAAATACCCCGATTGTTTGGCGGCTGCCCTATAACAATCAGTTTGCTGAAATATGAGTCACGAAGTCATTTTAATCGATGTATAAACCGTCGCACGACTTCATATGGCCTAAGTCTTGCGATTTTAGATCGAACATGGCCGGCGTGTTCGTCGGCATGTCGCATGTACAGCAGTTGGCGTAATGGATTCCTACCTTTATGACAATTCGGAAGAAAATTCTTCAACACACGGTTGAAAAAGGCTGGACAGGTTGAGGTGCGTTTGGAATAATGACTAGCAAACAATGGTATTGCTGTAGACTATTGAAGGCTTACCGCCCTGATGTTATAAACAAAATTGGCCACGTGCGAGAAGGACTGGCTCTCTTATGGTTACGTAAAAACTTAATTATGTATATATAGAAAATTCATCCAGCAAGAATTTCGGCGATTTTTGCGTTATCGACGTTGATACTGGCAAGATACAGGTCTTGGGAATTCCAAGACTTTCGGAAACATTTTAATTTTAAGTGTGAAGTGGGATAACAAATGACAAAAGAAAATTTTTTCCGTGTTTGATAATTACAAATTAACAATTTTCTGATTTCCTTTTCTTTACTTGTGCTGTGAAACCTTGCTTCTTGCCAAATTTCATGATTCTAGGTGAACGGGAGATGCCCTGTAGGTTTTGATTTGTGACTTTGCTAGTATCAAAATTTGTGATATAAATAGTCGTTGCTTTTTGAACGCATTGACTTAGAATCTTAACTTTCCTAAACCAACAAGGGACCGCAGTCCTTAGCATATGACATAAATTCCAACTTCGTACGTTTTCCCGTTCCTAAGAAAAAGATGTCTTAACAGATAGACGGACAGAGAGACAATCAGATAGCAAATAACAAAAAAAATTTTTTTTCATGTGATGTAATTACAAATTAACAACTTTAGGACTTTTTTCTTTAGTTGCACTGGCTTATGCATCCCGGAAAATTTCATGATTTTAGGTCAACAGGAAGTACCCTGTAGGTTTTGATGAGTGAATTTACGATTGCCAAAATATGGGACATAAGTAGCTGCATATTTCGATTGTACTGGCTTTGAAACTTCGCGTTTTTACGGCGCCAAGGGACCGTAAACCTTAGCATGTGACATAGATTTGATCTTGGTACGTCTACTCGTACCTAAGAAACGGCGTTTGTAACAATCGGACAGATAGGCAGACGTACAACTAACTGCTTCTATAAGGAGGCTGTATTTTACCGACTGAAGTACGGAACTATAAAGTAATATGTTTGCTTCTTATATAAGAACACATTTTTTTGGGTCGTTAGTCATTTCACTGGTTTGATGCGGTCCTCCAGCCTGTACCAATCTTTTCATTTCACAGCGGCATTTACATCCCTCATCCGTAATAGGGCTAAGTTATGCAATAAGGATTTGTATTGCAAAATGTGCTTGAAGGTGTGACCATGTTATTCAAAATAGAACCAACTCCTTTCTGTAATGTCCTGCCATCTACAATGTCCAGAACCAACTGCCAGCACTAGAATCAAAGCTGCAATGATTTGCAATACGGAATCAAGTCATGTCTTCAGGTCCATAGGATCCAAAAACATGAATTTAAAGAAACCGCACAACTTGAAAAGAGTACTGTTAATAGTAAACAAGACATACATCAGAACAATGTAACCTGTCTGCAACTCCGTCAGATTAGAATCTTAAAGAGCGAAGCCTTCTCTGTATTTATGAATGCAGAATTACATGAGAATTTTGTTGAAGTTGATGTCAAGAAAAGAAGAGTTGGTCACCGCAAGTCTGCAGTAAACTCCTCATCGCTCCTATTACCTTTGTGGCCTAAAGGAAAGCCTATATCACAGCCAAAATTGGACGACATCGCATCCATCATGCATCTTATTCAGAGAGATGATACCACGTTTTACAGTAGTCTTTCAGTAGATTGTGGTATTGTGGATTATACTGATGGTGTTGATGGGAAGTTGGACTTCACCTTGGAATAACATTTGATTCACTGTGCAAAAATGCATTATTTGTCTTGCCATTGCATTGTATTATGTTCACAATGTTTGGTAAATAATTGAAGTTTAATATATTAATACATGCAACATCACTATTGACAGGTTTTTCAAGTTTCTGATGCACACTACCCAGTCCCTCAAAATACAACACAAAAGATCCAAGTGCCATTTTGACTTATTGAGGTATGCAGTAAGGAAAATCTATATTTTATACCTTTCTTTATTTTAAAAGCTGACATCTGAAATGTACACTGTAATAACATTCTCACCTTGTCTATATTGGACTTGTAGAATTTTATTTTTGATGTTTTGCAAAACATGATGTAGCTCAAAACTATAAATCTGGAGTTGGTTCCATATTTCATAACTGGGCCCAATTATTTGTTGGATCTATTCCAAGCTCGGTCTTCTCCTACAGCTTCTATTCTGTATAGATCCCTCAAGTACCGTGGAACTGATTCCCTGATGTCTGAACGCTTATCCTATCATCCTGTTCATTCTTCATGTCAGTGTTTCCCATACATTTATATCTTCGCAGAGAAACTGCTCGTTTCCCACCATATCGTTTCAACTAATTCTTGGCGTCCTTCCATAGCTCCCCATCTCAGACGCTTCAGTCCTCTTCTTCTCCGCTTTCCCCACCCAATGTTTATACCCAGCTGCCATAAAATGTAATGCTGTGGTCCAGACATATACAGTGTGCTCAGAAATTTCTTCTTCGAATTACGGCAGTGCTAGTCTGCTATTTACGTTCTTCCTTCTTCCGTCATGAGTTACTTTGCTTCCAAGGTAGCAGAATTCCAAACCTGTGTACTTCCGGGGCCACAGTTTTGAAGTTAATTTTATTCATATTATTAATCCCATTTCTGCTACTCTTCATCACTTTCTTGTTTCTTCAGTGTACCCTCAGTCTGTATTCTGCGCCCAGTACACCCCAGTTTCGTTCACTATGATTTGTAAATCATTCTCCCTCCCACGGAGAATATCGATGTCATCAGCGTATCTTATCGTTATTACTCTTTCATCCTGAATTTTATTCCCACTCCTGAACCTATAGTTTTATTCCCGTCATAATTTCTTCAGTGTGCAGATCGAACGGTAAGGGAAAATGGCTGCATTATTTTCTTACACCTTTCTTAAAAATGGCGCTTCGTTCATGGGCTTGCATTGTCATTGTTTCTTCTTGGTTCCATACTATTTATATATTACCCATCATTTTCTTTAGTTGTACACATGTTCTTTCCAGAATTTCAAAAATTTTGCACCATTTTCCATCGTCGAATGCGCTTTCTGGGTCGGAAAATTCTATGAACGTTGAAAAGTGCCTGTGTGTAAATTTTTGTAAATTTTTTTTTTTTTTGTAGTTTTGGATATCTGGAATCACGCTCGTAAGGTTTGAATTGCTAAGACAAACGCGCGCAGCCTTGGCAGAGAAGCTGTGCTGCGCAGAGACGAATTATAGGTGATCTTTGGGCCGCGAAGATGCGCGCCAGATTTGTCTGTTGATCGCGAGAAGAGGAGACACACAGTTCAACTTTACGAGGGGGAGTTGGAAAATACACTACTGGCCATTAAAATTGCTACACCAAGATGAAATTCAGATGATAAACGGGTATTCATAGGACAAATATATTATACTAGAACTAACATTTGATTACATTTTCACGCAATTTGGGTGCATAGATCCTGAGAAATCAGTACCCAGAACAAACACGTCTGACCGTAATAACGGCCTTGACGCGCCTGGGCATTGAGTCAAACAGAGCTTGGATGGCATGTACAGGTACAGCTGCCCATGCAGCTTTAACACGATACCACAGTTCATCAAGAGTAGTGACTGGCGTATTGTGAAGAGCCAGTTGCTCGGCCACCATTGACCAGACGATTTCAATTGGCGAGAGATCTGGAGAATATGCTGGCCAGACCAGCAGTCGAACATTTTCTGTATCCAGAAAGGTCCGTACAAGACCTGTAACACGCGGTCGTGCATTATCCTGCTGGAATGTAGGGTTTCGCAGGGATCGAATGAAGGGTAGAGCCACGGGTCGTAACACATCTGAAATGTAACGCCCACTGTTAAAAGTGCCGTCAATGCGAACAAGACGTGACCGAGACGTGTAACCAATGGCACCCGATACCATCACACCGTCGTTGAACTCTTCGTGCAGATGGTTGTTGTCTTGCAAACGTCCCCATCTGTTGACTCAGGGATCGAGGCGTGGCTGCACGATCCGTTACAGCCATGCGGATAAGATGCCTGTCACCTCGACTGCTAGTGATAACGAGGCCGTTGGTGTCCAGCACGGCGTTCCGTATTACCCTCCTGAACCCACCGATTCCATATTCTGCTAACAGACATTGGATCTCGACCAACGCGAGCAGCAATGTCACGATAAGATAAGCCGCAATCGCGATAGGCCACAATGCGACCTTTATCAAAGTCGGGAACGCGATGGTACGCATTTCTCCTCCTTAGACGAAGCATCAGAACAACTTTTCACCAGTTAACGCCTGTCAACTGCTGTGTGTGTATGAGAAATCGATTGGAAACTTTCCTCATGTCAGCACGTTGTAGGTGTCGCCACCGACGCCAACCTTGTGTGATTGCTCTGAAAAACTAATCATTTGCATATCACAGCATCTGCTTTCTGTCGGTTAAATTTCGCGTTTGTAGCACCTCATCGTCGTGGTGTAGCAGTTTTAATGGTCAGTAGTGTAAGTTTCTCCTGTTTACAGTTATGTGATATGGGCGAAAGACGACACGGCAGGTGAACGCTCACGTGCAAGACACCGATACACCATTGGGTAGAGGTCGACTGTGATTAAGCTGCTGGCGCTGTCGCAGTGCCTGCACAAAGCAGAGGCCAGCCGCTCAGTCTTTTTCTGGAGCTGTGGAGAGAAGTTGCATTTTGGAGTCGTGGTTAAAGGGGGAAGTGAGAGCTGTTGTCTGCTATGAATTGGCACGTGGAGTATCAGGCACAGAAATTCATAACCGCCTTCTTGAGGTGTGTGGGTCAGGTGTGATGTCGAGGCAAATAGTGCGGAGATGGTGCCAGCAGTTTAGTGATGGACGTCAGCAAGTGCAGGACATACCGAGACGTGGACGGACGCGCACGGCCACTACATATGCAAATGTCAGGAAGGTGAATGACATGATTAAAGCAAAAAAAGGGGGGAAGGAGAGGAAAAACGAATGGGGGAAAGGAGCCGATGGAGGATGATGACCCATAAGAGGGGTGGGGGTGCAGGGCACATGCGACAGGGAGTGGGGAAGGCAGAGGAGGGGAATAGAAAAGGACCTGGGGGGGGGGGGGGAGAAGTGAGGTAGACACAGGTTAGGTGGGGAGATAACAGGATGGAAGCGGGGGGAAGAGGGAGCCCAGGGAAAGGACAGAGGAAAGGAGGGTGGGTGAGGATCAGAGTTGATAGGAGGGATGGATGGAGAGAGAGAGGGCATCATCTGGGAGGGGGAGTTGATGGATGCCACCGTGGAAAAGGAGATGAAGGGTGTAGAGATGGAGGGTAGGGGGACAGAACAGTGAAGGCGTGGCAAGGGGTGGGGACGGGAGAGGAGAGGAGCAACCAGGGGGTGAGGGGGATCAAGGCGGCGGGAGGTGTAGAGGAATGCGGATTGCGGATATGTTCGAGGAATAGGAGCAGATGGGGGAAAGGAATGAGGTCATAGAGGATCCGCATGGGGGACGGGAGGCGTATACAGAAGGTGAGGCGGAGTGCATTACGCTCAAGGATCTGGAGGGACTCATAGAATTTGGGGGGAGGGGGGCCAGATATCCAGGCGGGACTGGCATAACAGAGGAATGGGATGGATTAAGGAGCTGGCTGAGCGAGAGGCAGGCGCTTAAGTACTCTATCGGGGACGCCACTATTGGCCGTTGCAACCACGTGTTCCACTGGGGCGCCCTTACTCTAAATGCGGGCCAGAAGGCGTGTGCCGCCACAGCTTACGGCGCGATGATGCAGAGACCTCTAGGGGTCTTCGACGTCCATGACGTCTGGCGGGGATTCAGATTCCATGGCGCGCAGTACCAGACTTAAGAAACCATGATTGTATCCAAGAGTGCATCTCTTCGTCCAAAGCAAATCGACGGCCACGAATGTCTTCCTTCGGGCCTGTTGGCAATGTTGTTTAGAGTATCCTGCAGAAGTTTTTCAGTGAAGTCCTTACACATCCTCAATACAGTCTCGATCTCTCCCCATACGATTTCCTTATTTTTGGAGCCTTGAAGAAACGTGTCGCGAGGGGGCGGGGAGGGAGGGGTGTGGGGTACTATCGTTCTCGTAATACGGAAGTGGGGCTATTTATCTAACGTCCAAGAGCGCGGCATCATTGGATTTCGGGCCACAGATGGAAGCATTTCGGTAACAGCTAGGTTTGTAAACTGCTCGCGTGCTGCCATGGTTAAAGTATACATTGCATGGAAAAATAGCGATATTAAAAATCGGCGCCAAGAGAATTGTGGTGCACCATGAGCCATACATGACAGGTGAAGTGGTTGAGCAAATGACAGCCCAGGTAAACCAAGGGGCTACCAACAGTGTCGCCTAAACGACTGTTGCTGTTCGTGGGCCTGTGCAGCAGGCTTCTGGTTCATGCAGTCATGACTACTGTTAATCGGTGACCAAGGCTGGAATTTGCACGCCGGTACCGCAGCTGGACGCCCCCTGAGGGACGACAGGTGGCGTTCCAGATGAATCATGTCTCATGCTCCAGCCGACAGATGGCTGTTGGCGTGTACGCTGTGAAATCTCTAAAACCAACCACCCTGCAACATTCGTCTAAAGGTCCAGTCTGAAAAGGTTGTAAGGGTCTTGCTGGATAGGTTGTGCTGAGATATAATTGATGAGAAAAAAATTCGAAACGTGCATCCTTTCCCAATTAGTTAGCATTGCAGTTAGCCTATCAGGCCGTTTCGCGCGGAAATTCAAGCGGGGCACCAGATATACACTACTGGCCATTAAAATTGCAACACCACGAAGATGACGTGCTACAGACGCGAAATTTAACCGACGGGAAGAAGATGCTGTGATATGCAAATGATTAGCTTTTCAGAGCATTCATACAAGGTTGACGCCGGTGGCGACACCTACAACGTGCTGACATGAGGAAAGTTTCCAACCGATTTCTCATACACAAACAGCAGTTGACTGGCGTTGCCTGATGATACGTTGTTGTGATGCCTCGTGTAAGGAAGAGGAATGCGTACCATCACGTTTCCGACTTTGATAAACGTCGGATTGTAGCCTATCGCAATTGCGGTTTATCGTATCGCGACATTGCAGCTCGTGTTGGCCGAGATCCAATGACTGTTAGCGGAATATGGAATCGATGGGATCAGGAGGGTAATACGGAACACCGTGCTGGATCCCAATGGCCTCGTATCACTAGCAGTCGAGATGACAGGCATCTTATCCACATGGCTGTAACGGATCGTGCAGCCACGTCTCGATCGCTGAGCCAACAGATGGGGAAGTTTGCAACAGAACAACCATCTGCACGACAATTCGACGACGTTTTCAGCAGCATGGACTATCAGCTCGGAGACCATGGCTGCGGTTACCCATGACGCTGCATCACAGACAGGAGCGCCTTTGATGGTGTACTCAACGACGAACCTGGGTGCATCATTAGCAAAACGTCATTTTTTCGGATGAACCCAGGTTCTGTTTACAGCATCATGATGGTCGCATCCGTGTTTGGCGACATCGCGGTGAACGTACATTGGAAGCGTGCATTCGTCATCGCCATTCTGGCGTATCACCCGGTGTGATGGTTACACGTCTCTGTCACCTCTTGTTCGCATTGACGGCACTTTGAACAGTGGACGTTACATTTGTGATGTGTTACGACCCGTGGCTCTACCTTCCATTCGATCCCTGTGAAACCCTACATTTCAGCAGGATAATGCACAACCGCATGTTACAGGTCATGGATACAGAAAATTTTCGACTGCTGCCCTGGCGAGCACATTCTCCAGATCTCTCACCAATTGAAAACGTCTGGTCAATGGTGGCCGAGCAACTGGCTCGTCACAATACGCCAGTCACAACTCTTGATTAACTGTGGTATCGTGTTGAAGCTGCATGGGCAGCTGTACCTGTGCACGCCATCGAAGCTCTGTTTGACTCAATGCCCAGGCGTATCAAGGCCGTTATTACAGCCAGAGGTGGTTATTCTGGGTACTGATTTCCCAGGATCTACGCACCCAAATTGCGTGAAAATGTAATGACATGTCAGTTCTAGTATAATATATTTGTGCAATGAATACGCGTATATCATCTGCATTTCTTCTTGGTGTAGCAATTTTAGTGGCCAGTAGTGTAATTTACGTCAGTTGTTCTCAGAGCTCGGTTGATAGCGCCTGAGACTGCTTAGCCTTTGGCTCGGGGCCGATCCTTACTACCGCCCCATGTACAATTTATGTATATCTATCTTGTTAGATTATAGAAAACTAAACGAAGAACACGTTTAGCGACACCATGCCTTGCGGGCCACTTGAATTTAAGTGCATAACGGCCTCATTGGCTAACGTAAATGCTAATTAACCCGGAAACGGAGCAACATATCGAATTTTTTTCCTAACCATTATTTCTCAGCTCTTCTTACCCTGAATCACCCGTACAAGCTTCTCCGGCTGTTTCTGACACCCTATATACTCGTATTAATTTCAAGGCTCTTGGTTTTGTGTCTTCCTGGGCTGCAGTAATTCTTCAGCAATGCTGTTTAGCAACATCATTAATTTTTTGGTCTTTTTTAAACGTATTACTACATTATCCCTATTTAATTTTGGGGTGACTGTCCTGTGCTCAACTGACCGAGACTTATTCTTCTTGACACCTCATTTCACTAATCTAACTTCAACCAATCGATTTCTGTTTTCAGTTTCTGTACCGTACGTACAAAGTTAAAGGGTCTAAGACACTACGGTACGCCAGGCACAACGCCATATTTGTTTTTTTCTGATAACAGCCGCCGACTCAGTATTTCTCTCCCAGAGATCCAAGAAGGTGACTGTTTTACCACTGGAGTATTTTACCCAGGGAGATGCTATCGTAATTAAATTGACGAGTGTTTATTTCTCTCGATTGACGAATGCGGGAGACTGGTCATTGGAAAGAAGAGACAAGGGACATGGCTGAGCTGTGTGTCAGCTCTCAACACATATCGCGCCCTAAATATTGTTCTGAGTCCTTCCATTCCATCGTTAATTGAGTCTTTCATATTTATCGTTACGCTGCGTACGATTCTGTTGAGAATCCCCTCTGGCGGCGTGTCTGGTATTATCGATATTCGAGTCGTTGCTTCCTGTTAGCCTTGAGGAAGGGAATAAGATCTTTGGGGGGATGGCCGGTTGGTTGCCTAGCGGTGATGAGTCGGTCGGTCGGTTTTTATAATCGGGAATTAGAGAATGTCGTACGATGAAACCGCGGCGTGGCGTGGCGGTGGAGAGTTGGCTGTTGTTCCGAGAAGCCGCGTGGTCTTTCCTGGCGGTGCGAGACGCGTTGACGGGACAAGGCTGTAAGCTCTTGCTGTGAGCACCCGGGGGCCACGGCTGTGGTTCCGAGTCACTACTTGGTGAGAGCGGCAACGGGTGTCTTTAAATTTTCCGTCTGGAGGCGGGAATGATGGACTAGCAACTCGCCTAACCCGCGGAGTGGTATATCGCCGCCGTAGGTGTAGAGAAGACGAGGGCTCCGGTAACAGAGCGCGTGGCTGCGTGACTGTGCCCAGTTGGGTTCGCTGGCGACGCGGACACGGTCGGGTGTGAGGAACCTTTGCATCGGAGTTCACCTGCTGTTTCTCTGATAAACTGCAAGTCAAGTTGGTTAAAGGTATAGATGTTAACTGAAAAATTTGGGTTTGTGCAACCAGCGTCTTTCCTGCCTTGTGGCCTCCTGCGTTCGGGTTTCCTGCCCCGTCGCCCGTGTATTTATTGACAGTGATCTTTTCCGCTTCTTATTAGTACTGCCCGGTACGAAGTGTATTTTTGGTCAGCGATTATTGTTTTAGATTACATTTTTGCTGCCTTGTGGCCTCCGGCGTTCGGATTTCCTGTCCCCGTCGCCGGTGTAATTACAGACAGTGATCTTTTGGCTTCTTGTTAGTGCTGCCTGGGAAGAAGTGTATTTTTGTGCAGGGATTATGGTTCCTGATTTGATTCCTCCCCTGGCCTCGCGTGAGGTCGATGTGATTGTTGAAAGTGACGCGTTGTGGGTCTGTTAGTCCGCTTCTACCCTGAGCATTCTTCGGGAGACAATTGTGGCCGCCCTTAAACCCGGTCCGTTAATTATTTCTATCCCAGGACATTTTGGTGGCAGGACATGGTATTAAAGTTGTTAGTTATTGTAAAATGTCAAATGGTTGCATTTTACTCTGATTGTTTTTGGTCATTGTTAAAAAAGTTTGCCTTTCATTGGTGGGTTTTTAAAATTACGTGGTTTTAAAATTGTTAGTTATTGTAAAAGGTGAATGACTGTATCTTTACTTTGGTTGTTTTAATCTACTTGTCATCCTTTGAAAATGCTACTTCTGCCTCTCTTTTAGCGAGCACTTCTAATTTAATATCTTGTTGTGCCAAAGTTTAAAAGAAGTTGGCTCCCTACATGTTCGGTAGCGAAATTGTATGCAAATTGGTCGTTTTTAAAAATTTCATTACTTGGAAAGTTTTAATTTTGTTATTAAATGCTTTATCAAATCTGTTTTAAGTAAAATGGCTTGCCTATTAACGGTAAAGTAAAGTTTTTAATTTCATTACTTGGAAAATTTTGATTTGTTATCAAATGTTTTATCAAAGTCGGTTTCAAGTAAAATGGGGTGGCCGTAAACTGTGAAGTAAATTGTTTTGAAAAGGCACTCATGCCTACTAGCTTTTTTTGGATCTGTTACTGGTCAAGTGATAAGAAATGAGTTATAATGGTTGAAGTGATCAATAAAGAAATGGTAAATTGCGACTTGACAGTAACCAACTAATTTTGGCCCCGTTTCCCAACTGGGGGTTTTCCTTGATTAATCGTAACACCCGTCTCAATGGCAGCATGAGGACCACTCGCACACCCGATTTTGAAGAGCAGGTGCTGGAAATTGTTGCAGCGACCTCCACTGCAAGTACTCGTCCTATTGCACGCGCAACGGACGCTGATCATACTAGCGTGTAGCGACATACGAGTACTCTACGAACAACAATTGCACCCATTTGACGCACAACGAGTCCATGCAATGCTTGTGACTGACTTTGCACCAAGGATCACATTGTGTCAGTGGTTGCTAGAACAATGGATTGTTCGACCAGATTTTCTCCGAATCGTGCTGTTTACTGATGAGGCCTCATTTGATCATGATGTTATTTTGAACAGCAGGAATCGCTATGCGTGGGATGAGGAAAACCCTCACGCTGTAGTAGAGTCACACCATCAGTTATGTTCGATGTATTTGGGCCAGAATTGTAGGCGACAATCTCATTGGGTCTCATCTTCTACCTGGCCGTCTGAATGGCCAATTGCACTTGATATTCGTGCAAAGGGTTCTACTTGAATTGTTGCAGAACGTACCCTTCGCTGTTCGTGAGAGGATGTGAATACAATATGAGGTGCAGCGCCACACTTCAGTGTGGATGCCCGCAACTACCGCAGTGTTCCCAGAATGAGATTTTCTCTCTGCAGCGGAGTGTGCGCTGATATGAAACTTCCTAGCAGATTAAAACTGTGTGCCGGACCGATATTCGAATTCGGGACCTTTGCCTTTCGTGCTCTACCAACTGAGCTACCGAAGCACGACTTACGCGCCGTCCTCACAGCTTTACTTCTGCCAGTACCTCGTCTCCTACCTTCCAAACTTCGCAGAATCTCTCCAGCGAACCTTGCAGAAGTAGCACTCCTGAAAGAAACTATATTGGGAGACATGGCTTAGCCACAGCCTGTGGGATGTTTCCAGAATGTGCTTGGGTAGCTCAGTTGGTAGAGCACTTGCTCGTGAAAGGCAAAGTCCCCAGTTCGAGTCTCGGTCCGGCACACAGTTTTAATCCCAGGAAGTTTCATCTGAGTGTTGTTTTTCCTGGTCGTTGGATTGGAAGGGGAGGTCCTATTCCATGACCTGCAAGTTCATCTGACTTGAATCCCCATGATTATTTCCCATCGGAATATCTTAAGTCAGTAATCTATGAGACCCAAATGGATAAGGAGATGGAATTAGCTGCCAGAATTGTAGCTGCCTGTGATGTGATTTGAAATACACCAGGGATATTTGTCAGGGTTCATCAGAATCTTGTTCGCCAATGTCATGCTTGCATTGAGGTTGATGGCCGTTAGTTTCAGAACATTTCGTAAGATATAGTACACATTTTACGTTCATTGTATCTTTGTTGGTATTTGCAGGTAACTGTGACAAATGTAAATCAAAAATACACAGTATTGTGATTTTATTCCTATTATCTACTTAAGCTGGCTTCACCAACCCTAGATTCCCAACCTCTATATCCTATTAAAATTATATTACGGAAACATCCTATACGTTTGGTCTTACAGATAGTGCTAATGACTCCTTATTTCACGTACATAGCGGAAAAGTTTCTGGTATACTGTGCTTCGTACTCTTCGTAACATAAATTCAATTTGCCAAGTGCAGTTACTGATGCTTCTTTGCGTGATTAATATTTATTATGTATGTAAGCAGACTGAAGCAACGAATGGAAATTTGTGTGAAATTACCTGTTCACTAGGCAGGTGCGCTAAACACTAAGCCATCCGGACGCAGTGTCTTTGCACAACAGCACTGTCTATCCTGGCAACGCCTCCCTCCTCAGTCCAGATAAAACAGGTGATCCTGCCTCAAATCCAGGCATTCAGGAAGGATCCCCTGCTCCGTTCGATGCTGCCTTATCTCATGCTTACATTAATCTCTGATCTTACTGTGCTAATCACTTAAATACGGTACATAGACAATGGTATTCACTCTACACTGATTATTTTATGGTGTTCTGATTTCTTTGGCGTCGGTATTGTACCATAAAAATCCAAACGTGTTCATCATGTTGTCTACGGCACCATATCTTATAGTTAAGTTTCCTATGACTATTTCTGGCGCTACGGTCGCAGGTTCGAATCCTTCCTCGGGCATGGATGTGTGTAATGTCCTAGGGGACTGATGATCACAGCAGTTAAGTCCCATAGTGCTAAGAGCCATTTGAACCATTTTGAACTTTTTCTGGAATAACATTGAAAAGATTTATTTTAAAACTGTGCTCTGAACTCTTGTTTAAATTTTCTTCCGCTTTTTCATCTGCAAAGCATTTTTCTTTCATCTTACTCTTGTGCCGCGAATCATTACATTCAAGTTAGGCGGTATTCCAAATTTTCTGCTACACTGCAGCTTTCTGCGTAAATAGTATCCCACCTGTCTCTCAATTGACCTAATTCTTCCAATACATTCTTAATATCGGCATTTTCAACTTCTGTTGTGACTTCCCTTGCATGAATCGCAACGTTACTTATGTTTATTGCACCTAATACTTTGTGCTCCATTGAACATGCCAAGATATGCTGAAATGATTTCAAAAACTTCTGAAAGACCTTTAGCTCAGTACGAGCCTCCGTAGTCAAATTAAAGGCAAGTTCAACCGCCCTTTGTAATTATGGCAACTGCTCGGCAAACGGACGCACGGCATTTATCCGTGCTGAGCTTCTCATTTCCGACAGCTCGTGAAGAAACGATCCAATATTTTCCTTTCAAAGCCTCCATGTTTGGGGACTAAACTGATAACTCCATGAAAAACTGATGGAAATTAAAATACATTCATAAATATTACAACACTTGCGTGTGGCTAATAATAGTGTTTTTTGCTCTACAGTGTGTGAAGAAATGGTCGTCCCTTACATGCAGAACCACAGTATTTTGCATTAATTTAACCACTAGTTATATACATGTTTTTAAACTATTTCCCAGGTTCAGGGAGGGCCTCCAGCGCTCAAGCCTTTTATTCAAAATCCAGGAAAGTACAGGTAGTACAATTTGAGCTTTGTTGCATGCAGCCTTACGGTGCAGTGTAAGTATGTTTAGATAACAGCGTTCCCTTGTTCTCTCAAGGTTGTACTGAAACGGTTAGGTCGGGAAATCATGGAAAACCTAAATCAGGTTGGCCGGACGCGGGTTTGAACCGTCGTCCTCCCGAATAAGAGTCCAGTGGGCTAAGCACTGCACCACCTTGGTTGGTGACATTTAAATGGAACAAACTAAGTTGTTAGATTTGCAATCGCGTATTCACAGCAGTGCTAAACACATGATGTTATGATCTTGCTTGAAACACCCCGGGGAAATGCCTAAAATAATACTTTTTTACTATAGTTTCACAATCGATTCACATTTATTGTCGTTTATTGTTCCATTACATTTCCACTAATCAACTGCTACACCTCTTTTTGCTTACTGGTCAACATCTACGATAAAACATGTGGCAGCAGGTTCACCACATTGCAGTGTGCCTATGAACAGATTTAAAAGCGTAATCGGAACGTCACTTGTGACGCATCTAATTTCATCCACTCTGTGACCCGTCTAATTTCATCTACAGCTAGTTTAAGGTAATTCATACTAGAATAACTGGAAGCGACACATTTTACTAATTACTATAATGGTGCCGCAAGCGGCGTGAGTTGTGGACACGCCCATGGATGACGCAATACCACGTTGACATGTACGGCTTCAGGTGCTTAACTGAAGATTTATTCCAGTAAATTAGATACTAAATGAGACGGAGGAACTGAACTTGACTATCACGTATCCTCCGCTACCTCTTGTTTACCAGGAGTTCGAACCAAATATGCTGATGGCATTTGTAGTATCCAGACGCTTGCAGTTTCATATCATACTATGTTTTCCTTGGCTTTTCGGAATTTATTAACTGCTACGAACAATTTAAAGTAGTAAACTGATGTCAGTATGACCCTGGGCTTTCATTGGTACAAAGGTATGCTTGAATGGATTATTGAACAGCATTTTTTCTACTGTCAGTATGAACTGCCGCACTGAAGGTACTAGGATAATCTGAAACTTTGTCTTCCTATCACAGACATGGTGTTTTGATGTAAACGCGGTTTGGCTTTCAACTATTGATACAAGTTTACATGCGGAATAGTTTTGTTTATAAGGTGTTTTACAGCAGCCGTTGTTTGTGCTCTTCCTTTAAATAAAAAAATAAAAAACAAGAATGCTGTGCCGTCACAAAAATGTTTTGGATCGTTTATCAGATATGGAAATTCATCGTTGCTCGTCGAAGATATGTAAGCAGTCTGCCTCCTCATTTTCCATATTTGTGGTACTCACTTATATATACCACACTCAAAGATTAGGTTGTTGTTGTTGTTGTCTTCAGTCCTGAGACTGGTTTGATGCAGCTCTCCATGCTACTCTATCCTGTGCAAGCTGCTTCATCTCCCAGTACCTACTGCAACCTACATCCTTTTGAATCTGCTTAGTGTACTCATCTCTCGGTCTCCCTCTACGATTTTTACCCTCCACGCTGCCTCCAACGCTAAATTTGTGATCCCTTGATGCCTCAAAACATGTCATACCAACCGATCCCTTCTTCTAGTCAAGTTGTGCCACAAACTTCTCCTCTCCCCAATCCTATTCAATACCTCCTCATTAGTTACGTGATCTATCCACCTTACCTTCAGTATTCTTCTGTAGCACCACATTTCGAAAGCTTCTATTCTCTTCTTGTCCAAACTAGTAATCTTCCATGTTTCACTTCCATACATGGCTACACTCCAAACAAATACTTTCAGAAACGACTTCCTGATACATAAATCTATATTCGATGTTAACAAATTTCTCTTCTTCAGAAACGCTTTCCTTGCCATTGCCAGTCTACATTTTATATCCTCTCTACTTCGACCATCATCAGTTATTTTACTTCCTAAATAGCAAAACTCCTTTACTACTTTAAGTGTCTCATTTCCTAATCTAATTCCCTCAGTATCACCCGATTTAATTTGACTACATTCCATTATCCTCGTTTTGCTTTTGTTGATGTTCATCTTATATCCTCCTTTCAAGACACTGTCCATTCCGTTCAACTGCTCTTCCAAGTCCTTTGCCGTCTCTGACAGAATTACAATGTCATCGGCGAACCTCAAAGTTTTTACTTCGTCTCCATGAATTTTAATACCTACTCCAAATTTTTCTTTTGTTTCCTTTACTGCTTGCTCAATATACAGATTGAATAACATCGGGGAGAGGCTACAACCCTGTCTCACTCCTTTCCCAACCACTGCTTCCCTTTCATGCCCCTCGACTTTTATGACTGCCATCTGGTTTCTGTACAAATTGTAAATAGCCTTTCGCTCCCTGTATTTTACCCCTGCTACCTTTAGAATTTGAAAAAGAGTATTCCAGTCAACATTGTCAAAAGCTTTCTCTAACTCTACAAATGCTAGAAACGTAGGTTTGCCTTTTCTTAATCTTTCTTCTAAGATAAGTCGTAAGGTCAGTATTGCCTCACGTGTTCCAACATTTCGACGGAATCCAAACTGATCCTCCCCGAGGTCCGCATCTACCAGTTTTTCCATTCGTCTGTAAAGAATTCGCGTTAGTATTTTGCAGCTGTGACTTATTAAACTGATAGTTCGGTAATTTTCACATCTGTCAGCACCTGCTTTCTTCGGGATTGGAATTATTATATTCCTCTTGAAGTCTGAGGGTATTTCGCCTGTCTCATACATCTTGCTCACCAGCTGGTAGAGTTTTGTCATGACTGGCTCTCCCAAGGCCGTCAGTAGTTCTAATGGAATGTTGTCTACTCCGGGGGCCTTGTTTCGATTCAGGTCTTTCAGTGCTCTGTCAAACTCTTCACGCAGTATCGTATCTCCCATTTCGTCTTCATCTACATCCTCTTCCATTTCCATAATATTGTCCTCAAGTACATCACCCTTGTATAAACCTTCTATATACTCCTTCCACCTTTCTGCCTTCCCTTCTTTGCTTAGAACTGGGTTGCCGTCTGAGCTCTTGATATTCATACACGTGGTTCTCCTCTCTCCAAAGGTCTCTTTAATTTTCCTGTAGGCAGTATCTATCTTACACCTAGTGAGATAAGCTTCTACATCCTTACATTTGTCCTCTAGCCATCGCTGTTTAGCCATTTTGCACTTCCTGTCGATCTCATTTTTGAGACGTCTGTATTCCTTTTTGCCTGCTTCATTTACTGCATTTTTATATTTTCTCCTTTCATCAATTAAATTCAATATTTCTTCTGTTACCCAAGGATTTCTAGCAGCCCTCGTCTTTTTACCTACTTTATCCTCTGCTGCCTTCACTACTTCATCCCTCAGAGCTACCCATTCTTCTTCTACTGTATTTCTTTCCCCTATTCCTGTCAATTGTCCCCTTATGCTCTCCCTGAAACTCTGTACAATCTCTGGTTCTTTCAGTTTATCCAGGTCCCATCTCCTTAATTTCCCACATTTTTGCAGTTTCTTCAGTTTTAATCTACAGGTCATAACCAATAGATTGTGATCAGAGTCCACATCTGCCCCTGGAAATGTCTTACAACTTAAAACCTGGTTCCTAAATCTCTGCCTTATCATTATATAATCTATCTGATACCTTTTAGTATCTCCAGGGTTCTTCCACGTATACAACCTTCTTTCATGATTCTTAAACCAAGTGTTAGCTATGATTAAGTTGTGCTCCGTGCAAAATTCTACTAGGCGGCTTCCTCTTTCATTTCTTTGCCCCAATCCATATTCACCTACTATGTTTCCTTCTCTCCCTTTTCCTACACTCGAATTCCAGTCACCCATTACTATTAAATTTTCGTCTCCCTTCACTATCGGAACAATTTCTTTTATTTCATCGTACTTTTCTTCAATTTCTTCATCATCTGCAGAGCTAGTTGGCATATAAACTTGTACTACTGTAGTAGGCGTGGGCTTCGTATCTATCTTGGCCACAATAATGCGTTCACTATGCTGTTTGTAGTAGCTTACCCGCATTCCTATTTTCCTCTTCATTATTAAACCTACTCCTGCACTACCGCTATTTGATTTTGTGTTTATAACCCTGTAGTCACCTGACCAGAAGTCTTGTTCCTCCTGCCACCGAACTTCACTAATTCCCACTATATCTAACTTTAATCTATCCATTTCCCTTTTTAAATTTTCTAACCTACCTGCCCGATTAAGGGATCTGACATTCCACGCTCCGATCCGTAGAACGCCAGTTTTCTTTCTCCTGATAAAGACATCCTCCTGAGTAGTCCCCGCCTGGAGATCCGAATGGGGGACTATTTTACCTCCGGAATATTTTACCCAAGAGGATGCCATCATCATTTAATCATACAGTAAAGCTGCATGTCCTCGGGAAAAATTACGGCTGTAGTTTCCCCTTGCTTTCAGCCGTTCGCAGTACCAGCACAGCAAGGCCGTTTTGGTTAATGTTGCAAGGCCAGATCAGTCAATCATCCAGACTGTTGCCCCTGAAACTACTGAAAAGGCTGCTGCGCCTCTTCAGGAACCACACGTTTGTCTGGCCTCTCAACAGATACCCCTCCGTTGTGGTTGCACCTACGGTACGGCCATCTGTATCGCTGAGGCACGCAAGCCTCCCCACCAACGGCAAGGTCCATGGCTCATGGGGGGGGGGGGGGGGGGGGGGAAGATTAGGTAGCAAACTGGAATACAGCGACAACTCAAAATATCGGAAAACATTTAAAGATGAAAAGACTAACTACTTAGATGAATACGCCAATATACATGAGATAAAAAGCTCTTTTATTAGCCTCCAATAATATCTCGCTGCGTACCTTCACTCACATGGATCGAAAGGCTTACCTAGATCTCAGTACCACCCTCATATACACTGAACCCCTCCTGGAACAAGTCACTCAACGGAAAACTACGGGTCCTCCAGTACTCTACCGAACATAAATTTTTCTTTCCTCCCGAAAATTAGCTAAGGCGAGTTCCCTTCTTTATCTTGTGCTGTGAAGATTGCGTTTCTCTGCACCAGGTAGAATAGTCAGATGAATCTGAGCCTAGTCACGCTGTAATCTGCGACTCACCAGCAATGAAATCTATAACCAAAACTGAAGCAGGCTCACCACATAATTCGTACCCGGAATTTGTAACTCTGGTCGTACTTAGGTCTCATACATCACGACTTTTTAATAAAATCAAAAAACTTTTTTAAATAGCCTTAAAATTTTAGAGTTTTTGAGATACATGCTTGGAGCCTAGAATGAGTTGTAATAGATGCAAAACTCTTCTTACAATGTGTGGTTCCCTCGCATGTGGTAATTAGTCTCTGTAGTCTCTGTGATATGATCCCATTTATGAACACATGTGGAATCGATGAAGTTGAAAATCATGCGTTCACTTGGCAGCATGCGAATATAGTAGGAAAGAATTTGAATAAACTTTGATCCTTGCTTTTTAAATATGTTACTGATGTTTGAAAATAGTTCTCACATCGATTTAAAAGACGTCTTTAATTCAAATTAGGTTCCGAACCCGAAAGTTTAATGGAGGATCCACCGTTCTAACGAATGGTTTGACAGACCACACTAGTAGTGTACTAGTTGCTCTCTCAAACTTTGCAACACTACAAGTGCTTCTACACACCATAGTAGACTAGTACCTCTGCGGGAAAATTGCAGTGGAGCGGTCCTAACAATAGTATAATCAGTATATTCTGAATGAATTAGCACCGCACGATGCTATTTAGGTTACGCAAAGGACCAGTTTTGAAAACCGTTTCGCGGCTAGTCTGTGAAGTTCAAGACGAATGTTAATTGCTGATAGCATGGCATGTCATGGGTCTCGGACTTATCAGTAATGAAAGAGCGGTGGGAAAAATATTCTATTCAAGAATGTACTCTGTAACTATGACAGTTTAACTCCTTTCATTATATGAACAGTCAGTTTACACAGCCGTTTTCTCGAGTTCAACGAGGAATTAAAAAAATTCATTTTTTCTTTCAGGCTTATTTGTGGTCTATTTTTATGCAGCCGATCACGATTTCCTCTCCTGTGCCAATCTCCTCATCTCAGAATAATTTTAACATTCAACGTTCTCAATTATTTGTTGTATGTATTGCAATCTCTGTCTTCCTCTGCAGTTTTTTGCCTCCTACCTTTCCCTCTAGCTCCACGAAAGTTATTCCCTTATGTCTTACGTCCTATCATCTGGTTCCTTCTTTTACCATTTTACATAGAGGGTGTAATGCGTATAAGTGAAGATACTTTTGTATGTGGTGCCTTACTATGTACACACATCAGTATGAAGGTTGCGTTTTCTATGCATTGATCAGTCTTCCCACAAACACGTCACAAATGTTTCGACCTGATATTTTCTGCATGGATGTAAAGCTCGACTAGATGGACTACACCTGTCAGTATAGACTAACCGTTTTGTACCTGCGTGTCCACTCTTCAGCACCTGACCTGCTGCTCTGGGGAAAATAACGACTAATGGCTTGCTCTTGCCACATGTCGGTACTACGTGACTTGTAATTGCCATAACTGTTGGTCTGCAAATGATGTAAGTACTGATGTAATGTTGTTCAGTAGACTGTCCTTGGTCACTAATAGAAATATCTGCGCTTATACCTATTAAACCTTGTATATTCCTTTGATTTACCTGTCTCCATAGCTGGATTGGAACAGATTTTTGTGAAATGTTCATAACAAATTTCTGACATCAGGTGTCAAATCAAACAACGGGAATCTTGCAACGAAAAACAAGCAACAGAGCATCAGTGTAACAACAGATCCTAAATGCAAAAAGTGTCTCACATGTAGATTTATTTGTCCTGAAGCAAAGTCACATTGGTCGTGGACAAAAAAGAAACTGACCTGAATTACCAGAATGAGCCCAGCCACGACGGACTTGAGTGCAATTCTTCAGTTGAATGGGCACATTTTCCCAGGAACCAAACACCAGTCGTATACTTGTTCCTTGGGACATTCCACTCACTACTCGACAACCATATCCACTAGAGACGTATTGGACTTTCAATCTTGTGTACAGCAGTAGCACTGGATCGTGCGACAGGGGTGGGGTAGAAAATACGAGGGCTATTTGCAAAGTAAGTTCCGACCGGTCGCGAAATCGAATCACTGTGAAAATCAAAAATAACTACACTTTATAGCTACTTCTCTAAATAGTCACCTCTCCAACTTAGACATCTGTCGTAGCGTTGTACAAACCTACCAATACCCTAGTCACAGAAGACAGCCGCCTGTGCTTTATGCCAATTCTTTACGCTGATCTACAGCTCGTTGTCTGTGCCTAAATGTTTTCTTCATAGCTAGTCAATGTGAGCAGAGATGATGCTCACTAAACAGTCAGTTACAGGCTGTGTTGTTGCAGGTAATCAAACACTTCCCATCGAAAACGCTGCAGGAGCATCTTCATTGCTCCTGCAGAGAGCAGTCGAGAATTGTCATGAAGAAAGAACCGCATGACAGTTGTGTTATGTGGGCTGCATGATATCAGGTTAAATCTCTCACCAGGCCCTCATACTTGGCGGGAGACGCTTTTTCCTAAGCATCTTTACGTGCTTACTGTACACTCAGAACTGAAAAGAGCGAATGTTGTGCGATCGACGGGCATACTAGAGACACTGCCCAACACATGTGTGCAAAGCTTCATCGGATTTTCACAGTGGTTTCCATTTCGCGGCGAATCGGAACTTAATTTCCAAGCCCTCGTACACTGAGGTTACAGAGGTCATGGGATATCTTCTTGTAACGTGTCGGACCTCCTTTTCACCCGGCGTAGTGCAACAATTCGATGTGGCATGGACACAACAAGTAGTTGCAAGTCCCTGCAGAAATTTTGAGGCCGGCCGTTGTGACCCAGCGGTTCTGGGCTCTTCAGTCCGGAACCTCGCTGCTGTTACGTCGCAGGTTCGAATCCTGCCTCGGGCATGGATGTGTGTGATGTCCTTAGGTTAGTTAAGTTTAAGTAGTTCTACGTCTAGGGTACTGATGACCTCAGATGTTGAGTCCCATAGTGCTCAGAGCCATTTGAGCCAAAGAAACTTTGATTCATGCTGTCACTACAGCCGTCCATAAAAGCGACACTGTTGCAAGAGCAGGATTTTTGCGCTAACTGACCTTTTGATTATGTGCCGTAAATTTGTGATAGGATTGATATCGGGAAATCTGGGTGGCCAAATCATATGCTCGAATTGTCCCGACTATTCTTCAAACCTGGGTGCACACAGCCTAGTGATGCCAATTGAGGAGCTACTCGACCGAATAGTAGCGGCTTCGGTCAAGAATTCCATCTTACGACCAGGAGAGCGGTGTGCTGACCCCACGCCCCTCCTATCCGCATCCTCCCCTGAGGATGACACGTTGGACGGATGGTCCCGGTAGTCCACTTGTAGACTGACGACGGAGTGGTATTGTTCAAACCAATCGCAAACAGTTGTGGCCTGATGACTTGGTGCATTTTATCCATTAAATTTCTATCTTTTTTTGGGGACATGAAGTCCATGAATGGCTACAGATGACCTCCAAGTAGCCGAACATAACCATTTCCAGTCAATGATAGGGTCAGCTGGACCAGAGGAGCCAGTCCATTCCATGTAAACACAGCCCACACCATTGTGGAGCCGCCACCAGTTTGCACGGTACCTTGTTGACAACTTGGCTGCATGGCTTCGGGCTGTGGGATCTGGGCCGTACTCGGACGTTACTACCAGGTTTTACCAACTGAAATCAGGACTAGCCTGACCAAGCCACGGCCAGCCTCTGTGGCCGAGGGGTTCAAGGCGCTGCAGTCTGGAACCACGCATCTGCTACGGTCGCAGGTTCGAATCTTGCCTCGGGCATGGATGTGTGTGATGTTCTTAAGTTAGTCAGGTTTACGTAGTTCCAAGTTTGGGGTACTGATGACCTCAGATGTTAAGTCCCATAGTGCTTAGAGCCATTTTTGACCAAGCCCTGTTTTTCGAGTCGTCTAGCATTCAACAAATATGGGCAGGAGAAGAGAAGAGGCACTGCAGACTATGTCGTGCTGTTGGCAAAGGCACTCGCGTCAGTCGTCTGCGGCCATAGCCGATTAACGTCAAATTTCTCGCACTGTCCTAAAGGATGCGCTCTTTGTACATCCCACATTGATTTCTGCGGTTATTTTACGCAGTTTTGCTTGCCCATTAGCACTGACAACTCTAGACAAACGCCGCTGTTCTTGGTTGTCGAATGGAAGCCTTCGGCGACTGTGTTGTCTAGGGTAAGACATAATGCCTGAAATTTGGTATATTCGACACACTCTCGACACTCGGCATCGCGAAGTATGGAAATTTTAAATGATTTCCGAAATGGAATGTCCCATGCGTCTAGCCCAAACTGCCATTCTGTGTTCAAAGCCTGTTAATTACCAATGTGAGGCCGTTGCCACGTCGGAAACTGTGGTGTCACCGCCAGACTCCACACTTGCTAGGTGGTAGCCTTTCGGCCGCGGTCCGTTAGTATACGTCGGACCCGCGTGTCGCCACTATCAGTGATTGCAGACCGAGTGCCGCCACACGGCAGGTCTAGTCTAGATAGACTCCATAGCACTCGCCCCAGTTGTACAGCCGACTTTTCTAGCGATGGTTCAGTGGCTACATGCGCTCTCATTTGCCGAGACGACAGTTTAGCATAGCCTTCACCTACGTCATTTGCTACGACCTAGCAAGGCGCCATATTCAGTTACTATTCTGAACAGAAAATATTGTGAATAATGTAGCGTCAAGAGCAACGTTCATCATTAATGGATTAAAGTATGAAACTACTTACGTCCGATCTCTGAATCCTAATTCCTTGTCATGTTCCTAACCCCACGTCAGTATAGTTCTTCCCTCCTCACGCCAGTCTGCGTGAGCTAAACGCGTGCATTTCGGCCTCCTCTAGTAACACGGTGTTACCTCTTCAGCCAACTACAACAGAAACCTTTTCGCATAAATCACCTGAGAGCTCCGCCAATGCACCGCCCTTTTGTACCTCGTGTACGAGATACTACCGCCATCTGTACATGTGCATATCGATATCACAAGAGTTTTGTAACGGATCCAAAACATTTTGATCACCTCTCTTGGTTTGCATTAATCAGGAATGCAATTTGGAATTCAATGAAGACCGACAACGCTGTTGAAATATTAATTGTCTTTATTGGACCAAAAAGAATATTCCAGTCATGAAGAGGGGACTATCTCTTCTTTTTTAAGCATGAATAATTCTTGTTTGAAGAGTAAAGATTAATAAACAATTTCGCCTCTGACAGTGATTCTGATTCCTTGCCCAGATCGAATGTCGTTACGGAAGCAGTGGCAGAGGTACATGGGCGTCATACCGGGGCCGCTTCTCGCTTTTGCGGAGGCTGCCTCCGCTATTGCCGCGGGCGTATCACGTGGGCCCGTTCATATATTTCAAATGGCTCTAAGCACTATGGGACTTAACATCTGAGGTCATCAGTCCCCTAGACTTAGAACTATTTAAACCTAAGTAACCTAAGGACATCACACACATCCATGCCCGAGGCAGGATTCGAAACTGCGACCGTAGCAGGAGCACGGTTCCGGACTGAACCGCCTAGAACCGCTCGGCCACAAGGCCGGTCGTGGGCCCGTCCACTGACACAACAAGAGTCCGTAAAAACTGCGGCGTCGCACCTGTCCAGTAGTTTTCGCTATTTTCGTAGGCTTTTGATACACTCCATTGATAATAGAGTGACGACCTTGCCCGTGTTTACGTTTTTAGATTCTGTTCGTTCCCTGGACTGTTTGGACACTCTTACAAAGGCTTTTGCTATGCTCTGGATCTAGCTTCTAGCTAGTCATCCACCTCGTGAACTCCGCTGTCACCAACCACAGCAACTACCTGTTTGTTCCTGGTCTCTGCGTCATCACCAGTGTGAGTGATCGTGATCTGTACTGTACCTATCCTGGGCAGGATAGAAAAAAAAAGGAAACAGATTCAAAACCATTTAGGTAAGAGGAAGAAGAAACTGCAAAAGAGAGGAAAAACTGTCAGAAGGAAGTAATGGAGAAACTACTGGCAAATAAGGCAAAACTGGTGAGCGAAGGACTGCTATAAGGAAATGAAAGCGACCGAAAAAAGAAAAGGAAATCAAATAGAAGTCGCCACAGACGCCTTTGCTTGAGAAGTGCCGTTTCAAGCCCTGGAACTGGAAGAAACCTGTACTACCACTATTTGGCCGACAAGGAGACTAGAGGTGGTTGCGCCAAGTCCCTGATTACAAGACTTTGCGCCAGTGTTCTGGGTTAAATTCCAAGCCTCTCCGAAGTGTTTCGTAATGTGTGATCATATGAGAGCATATGACGATGCATCCGTCGGATGGGGACAGTAAGCTCGGCGGTGCCTTAGATGCTATTAGAGAGGAGCAGCCTATGTACCGGTACTAGGTTTAATCCTTACGCTTCCCTGATCATCGTACATTATAAACACGAGACCGCACCAGACTTAGGAAACAACTCTCATGCACCGTGGGGACAGAGAGACCATCGTGCAAAGAGGACGGCCACCCTATCCAGTTAGGCGAATAATTTCATACGAATCATTTTTTATTTTGTTTTCAATTTTGTGGACAGCTTCCTCATTTCTAATCAGATCACTTATTTTACAGGGTTCTCTGACACCACATACAAACACTTTTCGAAGGACAAAATATTGTTTATGAAGATAAAAATCTAGTTTGTTGGGCCGCGTCATGTTGCTCCTCAGTCTCTTCTCACGCAGTCGATGTTTCGATCCCTCTGCTGGGATCTTCTTCTGGATCTTCTCACGTTCACGGTTAGCCAGCTGAACACTGTGAAAGACCAGTGTCGCCTTCACTTAACAAAAGTCAATTTTCTAGCGTTTGTGCCGAATATAACGTTTTTTTTCATTTGATTTCATTTATTCAACTTGCTATAATGTACTTGTAATACCACATGTGTAGATACCAAGATACGTAAAGAAGAAGTCTGGTTATAATGAGTTACGATAGTATGGATGAAAAATAGTTAGAACGGGAAAATTCTGTATGATCGATATGAGGTTTCCAGGTAACACCATAAAATGACACTAATAATTATATTCACAACAGTAAACTTCAGTAAGATCGAAATAAGGTTTTCAAGTAGAAAATCATTTTCTCTTAACTTTTAGTAACGCAAATGTTCATATGCTGGGAAACTTTATTAAAGGGCAAAATTTATGAAATTCGTTCATGTACTAAAACCGTTTATCGACGGGCTATCTGTCTCCATTTCCTGTAATGCTCTTTCTTATAACACCTCTCTCTGTGTATTAACTAGCCCCAGACCCTTAGCAGGTGATCTATTGATTGATCACCGTCTCCACGCGTAGATGCAGCACTTGGGGTTTGCCTGAACCATAGTTCAAATGGTTCAAATGGCTCTAAGCACTATGGGACTAAACATCTGAGGTCATCAGTCCCATAGAACATAGAACTACTTATACCTAACTAACCTAAGGACATCACACACATCCATGCCCGAGGCAGGATTCGTACCTGCTACTGTAGCAGCACCGCGGGTCCGGACGGAAGCGCCTAGAACCGCTCGGCCACAGCGGCCGGCGAACCTATAGTGAACATTGTTGTAACGTTAGATGACTGCGGTAACTTTATGGAAAGACGATGTTAAACAGTCCCAAAAAACTCTTTTGTGATAGCCCCTTTTGTAGTTTCAGCCCATTCTGTTTCCCAATTTTCTTTCGCATTGCTCTTAACTTTCTTCCGATCACAGACGAAGGGACTCTGTTGTATCTTTCTGTTGTGTTTTCTCGAGCTGTTTGTTTGGAAAGCTTGTCTGCCACTTCATTCCTAGGAGTTCCTACATGTGCTTTCGTCCATTCGAAGTTAATGTGCCATTTACTCTGCCACAGCTCTCTAATTTTGTTTCTGAACGCTTCTGTCAAATATTTATGTCTCCTAGATATTTTTAATGAACCTGGTATAATTCCGTGCGTACCACAGCTGCCAAGATAGAGGATTGTTAGGTTAATTTTCTCGGCTACTATTGACGGCCACCGTCAATGGTAGGTAGCGAAAAAAGCAGAGCAAGAAAGGGGGAATACTTAACAAAATATTATTGTCGTACCTCAGAGGTACGTAACCAAGATATTAATGAATGTGGCCTCTCGTGGCCGCTATCGGAAAGGTTCGGTGGCATGACAGTAACAAATCCACATTAATCTTTTTGACTGTCGCATACTTTGTGAAAGTCAGAATAGATTCGCGAGCAAGTTGTGTGGTCGTTCCATCAGAGCACATTCTTATGGGCCTCAAGCGCACAGGCAAACACACAATGCGACCGAAGCGCCTTCAATCGCAGATGAAATAATGTTGTGGTCAACTAATAATTATTTTTATTCCTCGGGCGACGAGAATGGGTATTTACTTGGTTCACGGCGGGAAGATGGAAGTCTATAGCTGTCATCTCCATGGAAAAAATTTTCGTTCTTAGAAATCTCGATCGGGTCTCCGACTTTCCTTCCGTAAATGTTGGCTAGCAATGAAGCGTTGTTGAAATCTACGTATTGGCAGGCGTTCCGCTACCACACATTTCACTCTTTTTGTTTTCACAGCGTATGCCGTTCGTGCTCTTTAATACATTCTTTTACTGTCGTTTTCTATCCTGCTTCTTCAAAACAAGAGCAGGGAGACTCCCTTTATAAGTGAATGCGACATTGGTCGTTGACAGTTTTCAGCTAACTGGAAACTCTAGAAAATCCTGAAGAAGATCCCCAGCAGAGGGGTCGAAACGTCGATTGTGTAGAAGAAGTTGAATATGGTGCGGCGTAACTTCATAGAAGATTTTAACTTCAGTGACAAGGGCCACGTAAGCCTGAAACTAACATACCGTATTTCGTTCATCTACATATCTACATACATACTCCGCAATCCACCATACGGTGCGTGGCGAAGGGTACCTCGAACCACAACTAGCATCTTATCTCCCCGTTCCACTTCCAAACAGAACGAGGGAAAAATGACTGCCTATATGCCTCTGTACGACCACTAATCTCTCTTATCTTTGTGGTCTTTCCGCGAAATATAAGTTGGCGTCAGTAACATTGAACTGCAGTCACACTCAAATGCTGGTTCTCTAAATTTCCTCAGTAGCGATTCGCGAAAAGAATGCCTCCTTCCCTCCAGAGACTCCCACCCGAGTTCCTGAAGCATTTCCGTAACACTCGCGTCGATGATCAAACCTACCAGTAAAAAATCTAGCAGCCCGCCTCTGAATTGCTTCTATGTCCTCCCTCAATCTGACCTAATAGGGATCCCAAACGCTCGAGCAGTGCTCAAGAATAGGTCGTATCAGTGTTTTCTAAGCGGTCTCCTTTACAGATGAACCACATCTTCCCAAAATTCTACCAAATGAACCGAAGACGACTATCCGCCTTCCCCACAACTGCCGTTACATGCTTGTCCCACTTCATATCGCTCTGCAATGTTACACCCAAATATATAATCGACGTGACTGTGTCAAGCGCTACACTACTAATGGAGTATTCAAACATTACGGGATTTTTTTTCCTATTCATCTGCATTAATTTACATTTATCTATATTTAGAGTTATCTGCCATTCTTTACACCAATCACAAATTCTGTTCAAGTCATCTTTTATCCTCCTACAGTCACTCAACGACGACACCTTCCCGTACACCACAGCATCATCAGCAAACAGCCGCACATTGCTTTCCACCATATCCAAAAGACCATTTATGTAGATAGAAAACAACAGCGGATCTACCACACTTCCCTGGGGCACTCCAGATGATACCCTAACCTCCGATGAACTCTCACCATCGAGGACAACGTACTGGGTTCTATTACTTAAGAAGTCTTCGAGCCACTCACATATTTGGGAACCAATCCCGTATGCTCGTACCTTAGTTAGGAGTCTGCAGTGGGGCGCCGAGTCAAACGCTTTCCGGAAGTCAAGGAATATGGCATCCGTCTGATACACTTCATTCATGGTTCGCAAGATATCATGTGAAAAAAGGAAGAGTTGCGTTTCGCAGGAGCGATGCTTTCTAAAGCCGTGCTGATGCATGGACAGCAACTTCTCTGTCTCAAGGAAATTCATTGTATTAGAACTGAGAATATGTTCGAGAATCCTGCAACAAACCGATGTAAAGTATATTGGTCTGTAATTTTGAGGATCCGTTCTTCTACCTTTTTTATATACAGGCGTCACCTGCGCTTTTTTCCAGTCGCTCGGAACTTTACGTTGGGCAAGAGACGCGAGATAAATTCAAGCTAAGTAAGGAGGCAATGCAGTAGAGTACTCTCTGTAAAACCGAATTGGAATCCCATCGGGACCTCGCGATTTATTTATTTTCAACCCATCCAGCTGCTTCACAACTCCCCACTATATTATCCATACGGGAATCTGTACGAGACTCAAACGGCGGTAAGTTTGTACGATTCTCCTGCGTGAAAGATTTCTCAAATACTAAATTTAAAATTTCAGTTTTCGTTTTGCTGTCTTCCGTTGCCAGGCCAGACTGATCAGTTTAAGCGCCATGTAGAGCTTCGCAGCAGTCGTCGAATTTTGCTTTCGAATGAAGTTGAATTCAGGTGTCCGCGCGTTACCTTAGCATTCCTGCCGTTACGTTTGTGAACCAGAACGGACACGCACGGTAATGCGGTACACGCAACAGGAGGCACGCAGGATATCCGAGGGCTGCCTCATCGTGCCCGCATCGCGTGCCGGTCACACGTGGCTGGCACGTAACACGTAAAGGAAAACCGCCGGTATGCTCCTAGCGATCAGTTACTGCCGCCTGCCCTCGTATGGAACTTTGAACTCTTTTTGCTTGCGTGAAAAGGTGACAGTGGACGGTTTTTAAATGACATGTACAATATATAAGGAGCTATCAAAAAGCTTCCGTGTCACGGCTTTCTTGCAGCGTACATTTAACGCATCATCGACGTGTAGGCCTAGGGTTAGTGTGGCATTCGTCTCCTTTCATTGTGCAAGCGGTAACTGGCAAAAAGGTGAACTATGGCGACGTTATTACCAAATGCGTGCAAGCTGGACCAACGTCCTGTTATTCTTTCCTTGGGTGCCGAAGGATCAACACCAGTAGACAGTCACCGGATAAAGGAGAAAGTGTTCGGGGCAGTAAGTTGTAACATCACAATCTACATCTACATCCACAATTATACTCCGCAAGCCACCCAACGGTGTGTGGCTGAGGGCACTTTACCTGCCGCTGTCATTACCTCCCTTTCCTGTTCCAGTCGCGTATGGGTCGCGGGAAGGACGACTGCCGGAAAGCCTCCGTGTGCGCTCGAATCTCTCTAATTTTACATTCGTGATGTCCTCGGGAGGTATAAGTACGGGGAAGCAATACATTCGATACCTGGATAGCAAGCTACACCGCGATGCAGACGCGCCTCTCTTGCAGAGTCTGCCACTTGAGTTTGCTAACCATCTCCGTAACGCTATCACGCTTACCAAATAACCCTGTGACGAAACGCGCCGCTCTTCTTTGGATCTTCTCTATGTCCTCTGTCAACCCGACCTGGTACGGATCCCACACTGATGAGCAATACTCAAGTATAGGTCGAACGAGTGTTTTGTAAGCCACCTCCTTTGTTGATGGACTACATTTTCTAAGGACTCTCCCAATGATTCTCAACCTGGCACACGCCTTACCAACAATTAATTTTATATGATCATTCCACTTCAAATCGTTCCGCATGCATACTCCCAGATATTTTACAGAAGTAACTGCTACCAGTGTTTGTTCCGCTATCATATAACCATACAATAAAGGATCCTTCTTTCTATGTATTGGCAATACATTACATTTTTCTATGTTAAGGGTCAGTTGCCGCTCCCTGCACCAACTGCCTATCCGCTGCAGATCTTCCTGCATTTCGCTGCAATTTTGTGATGCTGCAACTTCTCTGTATACTACAGCATCATTCGCGAAAAGCCGCATGGAACTTCCGACACTATCTACTATGTCATTTATATATATTGTGAAAAGCAATGGTCCCATAACACTCCCCTGTGGCACGTCAGAGGTTGCTTTAACGTCTTTAGACGTCTCTCCATTGAGAACAACATGCTGTGTTCTGTTTGCTAAAAACTCTTCAATCTAGTCACACAGCTGGTCTGATATTCCGTAGGCTCTTACTTTGTTTATCAGGCGACTATGCGGAACTGTATCGACCGCCTTCCGGAAGTCAAGGAAAATTGCATCTACCTGGGAGCTTGTATCTAATATTTTCTGGGTCTCATGAACAAATAAAACGAGTTGGGTCTCACACGATCACTGTTTCCGGAATCCATGTTGATTCCTACAGAGTAGATTCTGGGTTTCCAGAATTGACATGATACGCGGGCAAAAAACATGTTCCAAAATTCTACAACAGATCGATGTCAGAGATATATCCCTATAGTTTTGCGCATCTGCTCGACGACCCTTCTTGAAAACTGGAACTAGCTGTGTTTTTTTCCAATCATTTGGAACCTTCCGTTCCTCTAGAGACTTGCGGTACACGGCTGTTAGAAGGGGGGCAAGTTCTCTCGCGTACTCTAGGTAGAATCGAATTGGTATCCCGTCAGGTCCAGTGGACTTTCCTCTGTTGAGTGATTTCAGTTGCTTTTCTATTCCTTGGACACTTATTTCGATGTCAGCCATTTTTTCGTCCATGCGAGGATTTAGAGAAGGGACTGCAGTGCGGTCTTCCTCTGTGAAACAGCTTTGGAGAATGGTGTTTAGTATTTCAGTTTTACGCCTGTCATCCTCTGTTTCAATGCCATTATCATCCCAGAGTGTCTGGATATGCTGTTTCGATCCACTTACTTTCTAGGATTTTCTGTCAAGTCGGTACATAGAATTTTACTTTTGAATTCACTGAACGCTTCACGCATAGCCCTCCTTACGTTAACTTTGACATCGATTAGCTTCTGTTTGTCTGAGAGGTTTTGGCTGCGTCTCAATTTGCAGTGAAGCTTTTTTTGCTTTCGCAGTAGTTTCCTAACTTTGTTGTTGAACCACGGTGGGTTTCTCCCGTCCCTCACAGTTTTACTCGCCACGTACCTGTCTAAAACGCATTTTACGATTGGCTTGAACTTTTTCCGTAAACAGTCAACATTGCCAGTGTCAGAACAGAAATTTTCGTTTTGATCTGTTAGGTAGTCTGAAATCTGCCTCCTATTACTCTTGCTAGACAGATGAACCTTCCACAATAGGTGTCGTTAGATAATTAAAAATTAGTGCCCAAACAAATCGTCATACTATCTGGTATACAAAAATGAAAATTAAACCGATCTTTTATGCAACTAATTAATCTCAGCCCCAACAAGCGCATGCCTGTAGATATAATATGGTTCGACGAACTTCTTTTTTTCATTCTTATGTGCACTCCCTGTGTCCTTATTTCCGTTTTTCACCCTTTCTGAAAGTGTGTAGTCAAGTGTGAGTGATTTGAATGTGGTAGCGGACGAACCAGAGAAGTGGTGGGTTCCTTAATCTTCTACCAACCTAAAGAGGGTTGGGCCAAAGATGTGTAAAGCAAAACGTTTTCCTAGCAGAGGTTGGTCATGGGCTTCCCCCACCATCTCGGGCGGTTCGGAGAGAGCTCCGCGCGACGGTTACAGAGCGAGTTGTTCTGAAGACAGGTGAGCGACCAGAGGTTCCCTCAGAACATCTGTGTCGAACAAGGGACAAAAGGTATTTGAATATGTTATTAATTTGTTAAACTCAACAATTTCCTCTGGTAGCTAAATTAGCAATGACCATGACTGGTTATAATTTTTGGTTAGGTTAATCGGTTGCAGAATAATGTGATTTCCGTTGGGCGCTACCACGCGGTCTATAAATTCAAATCTCAACCCAGACCTTAAAAGCTACAGCTTGCCTTCTTATTTTTAGCCGGCCGGAATGGCCGAGCGGTTGTAGGCGCTTCAGTCCGGAACCGCGCTACCGCTACGGTCGCAGGTCCGAATCCTGCCTCGGGCATGGATGTGTTTGATGTCTTTAGGTTAGTTAGGTTTAAGTAGTTCTAAGTTCTAGGGGACGCATGACCTCCGATGTTAAGTCCCATAGTCCTCAGAGCCATTTAAACCATCTTATTTTTATTTTTGGTAAATATTTTAAATTATCGAAAAAAAGAAAGAAACAGTATCGAGCGTGCATTTGGCAAGATGAGTTGATTCGTTTCCAAGTTCTTCATGGTAAAGATATGTGGCCACCAAATCCTGCTCGATCCCAAGCACGAGGTGCATACTATTCTTCTGACTAAAAATGCTGTCGACATTTTGCTTGCCGTGTGTATTTGGTGCATGTTTATGTCTGTGTTTAATAATTGAGCAGTGACCACCTGCTCCCAAGATCTCGCCACCCCCACAGGACTGGCGATTAAGGCCAACGTGGCTTGTAATTCTTGACTGAGAAAGACGTTGGGCAACTTGATGATAAAAGTAGCATGAATGTTTTGTCCATCTGTTAAATACAAAATGATTACTGTTAACACGAGAAAGATTAGTCGAAATAAAGAATTTGTCATTTGACGCCAACTTCCGTTATCGTTAATTTGTTTCTCGACATGTCGGAAGAGAGTGTCATATTAGTAGCATTTGGTGGATACACTCCTCAAATCTTAAGTTCTTGGCACAAGATTAGTTCGCAGAACGTAGTTTCCTCTGACTGCCCCAAATAATATCATTGCATTATCCGTTGCGACCTTAATAAATTCAGTCAGTAAAGGGATTGTCCTGAAAATTTAGATGGGCATAAATCTTAATCAAACAACGGGCAAAATAATCAGAGAAAAGAAAAATAAGAATGTGCACAAGATATCCTATCACAGCAGGCTGGAAGAAAAGAAATAATAAAAAGAAGAAGTTCCTGCTAGGCAAAGTAAGCAATCCTACATAGCCTGCCACGAACAATGAATAGTAAGAAACCAAATTAGTTACAATGTCTGTCGAAAAGCCCGGTTGTGGAATGGCGCGCGGCAAGAGTTGTTGCTGCTCCATAACGCGCGTCCCATTATCGCAAACGTCTTCACACAGATGTCAAACGTCCCCTTAGAAGAATTTATACACGACTGTGCTTAAGCTGACACACAATATTTTTAGCGCAACGCAATCTGACTTCCAAAAATCCCTACGAAAGAATGGCCCTGACTAACAATAACCTATACGTTTCACAAATCACTTACCTCACAAAAATCTTCGTTACTCAAGCTACTGCAATACAGCGAGCGCCACTACTGCCAGCTAAATAAAAGATTCAAACTACTGAAGGCACTAACTACTGATAGGTATAGTTAGCAAATGAAAGATTTTAATGCAGAACAGACAATATATTTACCTTAATAGTCATAATATATATGATAGTTCATGACATCCAGTCTTATAAATTACAAAACTCCGCCATCTCTCTACCCACGTCCACCACTGCTGGCGGCTCACCTCCAACTGCGCAACGCTACGCGCTGTTAGCATCCAGCTGCCGCTGCCCAACACTACAACAGCAGACAACAATGCAAACTAAACACAGACTGCGCACGGCACAGCCAGTGATTTTTCATACAGAGCGCTACGTGGCGGCGGCGTTACCAATAAAAAATCCTAAACAGTCCACTTACAAGATGTTACGGCAATGCAAGTAGGACACACTGGAGCGGCCGCCCTATAGTCCTGATCTCTCCCCGTGCGATTATCAGGTCTTTGGTCACTTAAAAAGGGCCTGGAAGGGTCGACGATGCATGTAGGAGGAGGATGTGCAGGAAGCGGTGACGAACTTCTTCACCAGCACCACCCAGTGCTCTACCAAACGGTACTGCCGACACGGTCCGCCGGTGTGATGATTGCTTCAATGTTTTAAATTTCGCACCTAAGAAATTATGTGAGCCGTGCCGGCTCGTATCGATTGATCGACCGGGTCGGCGTGGTGTGATCTCTGGGCTCGGTCGTTTGACGTGGCTTTTGGCCACGACGGGCGTGGGGACTAGTAAGGGGACAGCCGGAGAGCCGCGCGGCGGCGAGCGTGTCTGAGCAGGCCGGGGCACGGCGCAGAGGTCGTGGTGTGTTTGACTCGTTTGCAAGGCCCAACCTGGCTTGTAGTGTGGGAGCTGGACTCGGCCACATTACCCGAGTCGAGTCATGCGGCCCTGACTTGGATCTGTAAAGGATTCTATAAAATATTTGGTGAGAATTGCTTGTCATGTTTTTGGTGCTCATATTATACTAATCCTTGCTTCCCAAGTATCGGCACCATGACTGGAAACTGTTGTCTTGCCAACCAAAAGGTCCCCTCTGTTTAGTGCTGTTTAAGTAAACACGTGTTATTGTGTTTGGTTAAAGGTTTATCTGGATTTTGTGATGTGATAAGAGTCCGAGTAAGCGAGGTGTATTAACTGGTACTATTGCTGTTCGGAATGACGGACAGCATAAATCCAGTATGGTGAAACTGTAATATTTTCCCTGCTACACTGAGACGTGTGGACGTTGTTACAGTTGGTTCAAAGCACAGACTTAGCATTGAATCTGTACGTTCTGTGAAATCTAATTGCATTACTTGTTCACTCGTAAACTGTGAAATGGTAGCCTTACTTGACTGTTTAAGTTTATCAGTATCCTGTTAAGGGGTAACTTAAATGAGCTCCTCAGTTTCAGTGAACATACGTTAACCTACAAGTGCAGTTTAAATTTCTAAGCTGATTTGGTATAATACTATTCGCCCTCGTCCTTTAAGGTTACGACAAGGGCATTGCTTATTGATTCACCCTTGACTATTTTATTTCAATGTTCGTGAAATAGGCTGTTATTTTATACACCGTAGTTATTTTACGTTTGAGGAATTAATGTTTGCCGTTTTATCCCCCCACCCCCACCCTTTCTCTCTGAAACTGTAAAGTAGCACGGGCTCTAACACCTTTCTTCCAGTGTGTTATAGTGTACTGTGTGCGGCGCCCTGTCCAGCTCGCCTGCTTGCTGTGGGTTCTGGGTCCAGCCGCCTCTGGTCTGGGTCCAGTGGGCCTCACTTCTGCTACTTGAATTTGCCCGTGCCTATGTGACGTCACCTGTTTTGAAAATGTGTCACGAAGGGGCGTATCTGTTTGTATTTTCTTCTCTGTTAAAATTTTTTTGTGATAGCCGTTAGTGGTTAAACTTTATCTCATTATTGTAGTCTCCTTTTGGGAGCTTTACTGTGTATAGAATGTAATTAACTTGCAAGTTACTCAGTGCTTGGTTAAAGATAAATGTTGTTGTTTGAATAGGGCGGTTGCCCGTGCTTTTAAGGATTTTGAATTTTAAAGATAAAATTTTACTTGGCCAAGGATAGTTAATAAAAGTTTTGTTGTTATAAACTGTGAATGTTGCTTATGTGGCCCGGCCATTCCGCTCAACAGCAATTGGCTGATTAGGGTGGATTAACCACCACATCATGCACGTGTGAGTATCGTACAGACTTATAGTCACTGGACGGCTGCATGAAAATGAGGGCATAGAATAGTCATGGAAGAAACCGAATGGAAGCAATCCTTCAGTCGGTTGTTCGAAAACAATCGAGTCATTCGGTTGACGTTTTACATATCGGTTGGAATGTTCATTCATTGTTTTGAGCAGAACCAGTCTTCAGGAATAACCGAATGAAAACAATCGATTCAGTCGTCTATAGAAGGGACGATCAAAAAGTTTTCATCCGAAGGTCGTACAGTCCAGATTCGTTATGCCAGTCAGGCAGAATCACTTTGAGCATTGAGGAAATCGTCCCACCGACGCACTAGATTGGAGATAACTGTTTGGCGAAAAAAATGAGCTCTGCTGCATAAAGAAGTCCGTAACTGCCTGTTGCACATCCTCGTCTGACAGCAATCGTCGACCCTTCAAGACCTTTTTTAAGAGACTGGTGTTGTGATACTGGGGAGACAGCAGGTCTATAGAGCGAGTGGTCGACTGTTTACCACTTGAGTTGACCTAACTTTTGGTTTAAATTTCCCATATGGGGGCGTCTTGTGTCAAATCGGGACCAGCACACAACTTGGCGCACCATTCCACAGTGATCATTTTCGACATATATACTGACCCATACGAATTCTTCATTCCCCGATGGACATTGAACGATGTTTGTCCTTCGTCAGCCAAGAAAAGAATAACTGCACTCACGTCGAAAAGGTACAAGTGGCACACTAAATCCTTGCCTTCAAGTCGGTGCTTATATACCTGCATTGGAGACGCATTATATTGCATATACGTTTCAGCAATGTCCCAAAGCAGAAAGTTTTTTTATCCCCTCATAGTTCTATGTACGAGGGTTAGTCAATAATTATCCGCAATTTAGTTATGTTTCCGCTTATTTGTTAGTACGGTCGTTTTACGTTGATGACGCATGCTTTGTTTATTTGTTGTTGTATCTTTGCAATTTTCAAGTTGCTAGGTTAGTTTCGTTATCGCTGCTGTGCTATTAATCATGACTGCTCCGCTGTGTATTTGCACCAAAGAAGAGCAACGTTCAGTGATCCGTTTTTTGTGATCGGAAGGCGTATCAGGGGCCGAAACTCATCGAAGACTTTCGGTAATACAGGAACAGTGTTTTGCCGCAACGGAGTGTCTACTAATGGATCCGAAATGGTGGCACTAGTCTTAAGCACGATGAAGGAGCCGGACGACCGTTTACCACCACAAATGAAGAAACATTGACAGTTTAAGTGAAATGATTCTCTTAGACAGACGATTAACTATTGACGAAGTGGCACATCGTCTGCAAATTAGTCACGGTTCTGCCTGCGAAATCACCCACAACAGACTTGGATTTCATAAAGTTTGTGCAAGATTGGTCCCAAAACAACTCACACAGTTGCTTAACAAACGCGCTTGACATCTACAAAAAACATTTGGATGGTATCGAAGGGGACAACTTCTTAGACAGGATCATTACTGGTGACGAAACATGGGTACAACACTACGAGTCGGAGAGTAAACGGCAGGGTATGGAATGGAAACACCCAAATTCGCCGTGCAAGAAAGAGTTTTAAGCCCCAACCGTCCGCAGAAAAACTGATGCTTACACAAGTTCCAGTACTGGAACATTATGCGTAAAGGGACACAACAATAAACAGTGTACTTTACAGTGAGGTGCTTACTGCCAGGCGAAAACCTGCAATTCGTAACAAACGCCGAGGATTGCTGTCAGAACGTGTTGTGTTGTTGCACGACAATGCCCTTCCGCATACTGGTGCCCACACTGCTGAAACGCCCCAGAAACTCAATTTGAAGTACCGGATCATCCTCCATAGCCCACATCTCGTGGTCGTGCGGTAGCGTTTTCGCTTCCCACGCCCGGGTTCCCGGGTTCGATTCCCGACGGGATCAGGGATTTTCTCTGCCTCGTGATGGCTGGGTGTTGTGTGACGTCCTTAGGTTAGTTAGGTTTAAGTAGTTCTAAGTTCTAGGGGACTGATGACCATAGATGTTAAGTCCCATAGTGCTCACAGCCATTTGAACATCCTCCATATAGTCCCGATATTCCCCTTTCTGACTATCACTTGTTTGGTCCACTCAAACAGGCAATTAGGGTGCCGTCGAACTGCCTCGGACGAAGCAGTGAAAGAAGCGGTGCATTCCTGGCTCGCAGCTCAAGCGAGAACCTTTTTTTATGAGGGCATCAGGAAGCTTGCAGAAAGACTGACCAAATGCGTTGAAACGCAGGGAGACGAGGTCGAAAAATGATGTTCTTCTAAGTTTCCTATTTGATTACAACAAAATTTTACCACTACTTTTCGGATAATAATTGACTTATCCTCGTATCTGCTGATTTCTTTTCTTTCGAGTGAAACCAGTCTGTGGATGTAACTACATGAAACAACCGATACAGTCCGTTGTAGTTTTGCATGTTGACTGAATTATTCATTCTTTCTTTACAAGTCAAATCAGACTGTACTTTTACTGTAGGCTGTAACACATTTTCGTTCTTTCAGTCGAAAAGAATTCTTTACTGTTTTAGTTGACTGAGCTATTCCTCTTGAGTGAAATCAGTCTGTAGTAGGGAAGAGTGTTGTACCTAAAGGATGCTTCGGCATACATGACGTTTTTTGGTCGGTGCTTCACTCTAGTGACTGATTTTAGAATCGCATGTAGTAACAGAGACTGCCACAAACAGTTTTCGCCATTTTCTACAGGTTTTGTTATTGTTAGAGTTGAGGATGCGTTTTGTGGAGCATTTGTAAATATTTCACATTCTACGTATTTAAGTGCTGTATACGATTAATATAATAATGCTATCTGGAAGATGTAAGTAATTCTTCAGTTACAGAGTTTTATGTTGTGTAAACTGCTATATATTTTTAAAATTAATTATAGAGCATGTTGGCAATTAAGAGGAATTTCACAGGTCGTGCATTATCTTGTAACTTAAAGCAGAAGAAACTCTTTTACCATAGAACACATGCAACTTACAAATAAACTGAGTTTCTTTAATGTCTTAACAATTTTACATGTGTTGCAAATGGAAGTTTGCGTTTGTTTCCAGTAGGTTCTATTTCAAAACTTATTGAACTTATAACTGGCTTTTGATAATACCTTTGCTTAATTATGTGTCACTTATTACTGGTATGTAGGTAATGTAACAGAGAGAGGATTAAATAGAGTATTGAGAAGAATCCCTGGATGCAACGCTTTGAAATGTGAATGGACCACATTTGAAAAAAAAAAAAAAAACTTAATTTTCCGACGCAGTTTTTGTTATTTCAGAAAAAGGCAGCACATAAAAGATGACCGCCAAAATTTAGAAACTGATTACAAAAATTTATTAAACTTCTGTTACAAGGATGGCTAGAGGTAAAAGTCTGAAAAGTGTTCCAAGGTACAACACTCTCCTCTTCTTTCATTGGTTAAAGATTTTTTTCTTTGTTTTTCCACTTCTGACTGGTTCGATGTTATCTGTCACAAGTTATTCTCTTGTGCCAACCGCTTCATCTCAGAGAAGTGCTTTCACCCTGCGTCCTTTTGATACATGGATGAGACAATCCTTTTAATTTTAGTCTACACTGCATGTGTGACATCACTCTTGCCTATGAGGAGTGTATGAGATGATGGCGAACGACGCTTAATTCCTGCTCCATATGATGGTTGTTTGGTTGGTTGATTGGGGAGGGGTCCAGCCAGCTGGATCAACAATCCCATGACCTAAGGTGGCAGAAACCAAGGGATGAACTGCACTAACAGTACATTACAGTCAAGAGTAAGGGAAAAATGGCAAACATAGAGATAAAAGGAATGTCAGGGCAGCAGGAAGAGTAAAAAACACGAGAGGGGAGGGGGGGGGGGGGCAAGGGGGGATGACGAGAGCAGGTGCGACCAAATAAGCTACCACGTTGGGGCACCAGCATCGCCGCTAACCCTTCCAGATCCCCACACAGTACCGTGATTACGAAACAATGAGGACAACAACAGAGGAAGAAGACACAAGAAAAGGGGAAACAAAATAGCACAAAACGTAGGGAAAAGGGGGGGGGGGGACAACCAGGCCAGTGTGGAAGCAAGGCCAAGGCCTCCAATCCAGTGCCAAGTATAACCCAGGGACTTCAGTGCCAGAGGGAAATTCAGGTACTTAAATCTGCGAGAACAAACCACTTTCACGAAGAAAACTAAGGAGAGACGCAAACATGCAAGTGTTGTCTGCTAATACCCAAGACAAGAAAGGTGGGAGGGCATATTTAGTGCAAAGGGCCGAAATGCTGGGACAGTCCAGCAAAATATTGGTCACCATGAGAGGGTACCCCATCTACAAAGAGGGGGCCAGCTCACTGCAAAGTAAAAAACATGGGTCAACTTAGGGAGAGAAGAACGCCACATGATAGGAGTCTCCCTGACTGCAGGTTTGTTAGACAGGGGTAGCCCCCCCTCTCCCCCATCCCAAAGAGCTGGCCCATGATTGAGCCAAAAGGGATTTAATGTAAAGCCACAATCCATCCCCAGAGGGGTCATGTAGAATGGCATGGTAGGCAGTCACACCCCTAGCCAGATGATTGGCAAGTTTATTAGCTGGGATAGACACATGACTGGGAATCCAAAGGAAATCAACTGAACAAGTAGTAGTGACAAGACTGGCGAGATGGCTGTGGGTGGCAGAGACCAAAGGGTGGGGCGCAAACACTGAGAGATACACTGAAGGCCATTCATTGAGTCTGTACATAACAAAGCTTGGATGAGGGAGGACCTCTCAGTAAAGCAGAGGGTCAAGAGGTGGCCATCAGTTCTGCAGGAAACACCCCTTACCTGACAGGCAGGAGATGGTATTCTGTGCCAACAGAAGACATGAAGACATATTCCACGTGACTGACAGATTTAGTCATCAGTGTGAAAAACGATAGCATCCTGAAACTCCTATAAGAGTAGGTGGAACAAATGACACAACACCATTGGGGTGAAGGAGGATTCATCATCCCAGAAGAGATTCATCGAAATCTATGTCCGAGGAACTAAACCGAGAATGGGAAATCAGGTCGTAATGTGAGGAAGAGGACAAGGAGGGAAGATGAAAACGGGAGTGGAGAGAAGCAAGGTGAATCCCAATCAATAAAACCACCTGAGAGTGGGCAGCAAGTGATCCCAGCATCAACCAGAAGACTATCAACAGGGCTATTGTGAAAGGTAGTAGTGGGTAATGGATACCATGATTGTGAACTGGGTCCACGAGAAGCAGCATAGAAGGGGCAGCTGATCCATAAACTTGACAACCATAGCATAGACGAGACAGAACTAATGCCTGATAAAGGTGGAGAAGAGTGCAACGATCTATGTAGGCAGGGAAGGACGTTGAGTTTACAAAAACAGTCAACCCTTAGAATGTGGATATGGGACAACCAGGTAAGCTTGTTGTCAAAAAGAAGACCCAAGAAACAGAACAAGGGGTCCACAGTCAGTTGTTGGGCATCGAGGTAGAGCTTCAGATTAGGGTGGACTATAATACAGCGACAGACATTCGCCACCCTCGACTTGATGGGAGAGAACTGAAAACCATGACAGACTGTCCGCACAGAAGCACGCTGGATGGCACTATGGATCTTTCAGAATACAGAGGCCACCGAGCGAGAGCTAGCCCAAATTCAGAAATCAGCGTTACAACAGATCACAGGTGATCTACCGTCTGGAAGAGGCCCCAAGTCCTTTAATACAAAGAGGAAAAGGACACTCAATACAGAGCCCTGTGGAACATCGTTCTCCTGGGTCTGTGGAGAACTGAGAAAGGTGCCAACCAAAACTCTGAACAACCTGTGGGACTGGAACTGACGAATAAAAATTGGGAGGAGGCCCCAAAGACCCTACTCATGGAGCATAAGTAGGATGTGATGGCATGGCACCACCCTGTGTCGTAGGTCTTATGAAGATCAAAGAAAACTGCAATAAGATGGCGCAGCTGAGAAGAGGCCTGCCAAACTGCAGTTTCCAAATGAAGCAGGTGATTGATAAAAGAATGTCCCTCCTGAAGGTTGCATTGGTAATCAGGTAAAAAGTCCCAAGATTCGAGCCACTAACATATCTGAGAACTTGTTCCATATGCTCGTACCTTCGTCAGCAGCCTGCAGTGGGGCACCATATCAAATGCTTTCCGGAAATCTAGAAATATGGAATCTGCCTGTTGCCTTTCACCCACTGTTCGCAGTATGTCTTGGGACAAAAGGACAAGCTGAGTTTCGGACGAGCGATACTTCCTAAAACCATGCTAATTCGTGGACATACGTGTCTCGACTTCAGGAAAGATTATTATATTCGAACTGAAAATATGTTCAGGGATTCTGCAGCAAATCAAGGTTGGGGGTATTGGCCTGAAATTTTGCATGTCTGTTCTTTTACCCCTCTTATGTATAGGTGACACTTCCCCTTTTTTTCCAGTTGCTTGGGACTTTGTGTTGGGCGAGAGATTCGCGATAAATGAGCCAATGCCGTAGAGCACTCTTTGTGAAACCGAACTGGCATCCCATCCGGTCCTGGTGACATATTTGCTCTCAATCTTTCAATTGTTTCTCTACGGTAGGAATGCGTATTTCTATGTCGTCCATATGGGAGTCTGTTCGGTGGTAAAAAGACTGTATGTTTGTACGATTTTCCTGCATGAACGCTAGAACGCAAAATTAAAACTTCGACTTTCTTCAACTGTCACACGAGACTGGTCAATAAGGGACTGAATGGAAGGCTTAGACCCGATTACTAGTTTTACATAGCATCAGAATTTTCTCGGGTTTTCTTCCAGATCTTTTGCTAAGATATGATGGTGGTAGTTGTTGTAGGCTTCCCGCATACATCTTTTCACAGACGCACGAGTCTCTATGAACCGAGAGTGCAGTAGCTTCTGCTTCCTCAGTGTCTTCCGAATTTCCTTATTAAGCAATGGTGGGTCTTTTCCACCCTCTATCCACTTACTAGGCGTATAACTGTCCAGACCACGATTGACAAACTGCTTAAACTTTGCCCACAAAGTGGCAATCTTCGATCGTCGAACTGAAAAATCCTTGTGCAACACATTACTTTATCAACGTGATATTGTATTACACTACACTGTAAATACTATGTACTCGGATCCGTTCTAAGAAGGCAATGGGAAGTGAGGCAGGAAAATCAGGCAGGGAAGTTATGTGCAACAAGGCTTTCATATCTTGTATACGATAAACATGTGCTATTCCTCGTGTAATACAGGGTGTATCATATTTAATGGCGTAAACGCATACAGTTGAAAGTACACGATGCTAGAAGAAAAAAAGTCTCAGAAAACATAGGGTCGAAAATGCATACCTTAAGAGCTACGAGCAATTGTTCATCTTCGATAGTGCGAAGCAAATCTCTTTTACTGCAAGCTCTTTGCTTTCCATATTTTGGGAAGTGATAATATGGACCAAAACAAGAGAAAAATATCCAGTACATATGTGCTCTAAATTGAGTACCTTAAGAGCTATGTGAACTTGTTCATCTGCGGTACTTTGGAACGCAACACTTCTAATTAACAAACTTTTAAGGTAAGCGTTTTAGAGCACATGTTTACTGCACATTTATTTCTTGTTTCGGTGCATGTTATTTGTTCCCAAAATATGGAAAGCAAAGAACTTGCAGTAGAAGAGATTTGTTTCACAGTATTGAAGGTGAAAAATTGCTCGTACCTCTTAAGGAATGCATTTTCGATCCTATGTTTTCTGAGACTTTTTTGCTTCTAGTATCGTGTACTTTCAACTGTATGCGTTTACGCCATTAATTATGATACACCCTGTATACGTAATACGCGGTGGAAGGCGAAAGGCATTCTGCTGCAGAAATCCTTGCGGTACTTGCGTCCGGCATTGCATCCACTCGTGATACACGCTCCTCCGTTCGCTGTGTCCACGCTGTTCTTTGTCTACCTGTATGTTGCATGTTGGGTTTAAATGAACCGGTCTGGCGCAGGTGCTGATGGGACGCAGAGAACATACTGCTGTCTGGCTTTTTCTCTGAGGAAACGCTTCGAGACACAATCGTGCCGTATCCCGTGCCTTGCCATTAGCACGCACGCGCATAAGGTGGTTGTCAGCCATTTCTTCGTTTGAAAACGTGTGTTGGGTCATAGCAAGCGCTTCAAATGCTACACGTGCACAATGCGTTTGCTGCTCACTGTGGGAATTGTACTTGGAACATACGGCCTTGTTTATGCTGCAACCTCGCTGCTCGCATATCGCTGGCATGCCGCAAAATTTTTAACTGTGACTGGTTGCTGCAGGGTCACCCTTCCGTTCACAATGGAAGAAACTCGCTCACCCAAGAGCGATGCGCCAACAGTGCAGCCACAGCATAAACGTAGCCACAGACATTAATAATGCTGCAGCACTGGCATGATTGCACTTGTGCATACACGGTACATGGGAAACCATTGTCTTCCAGGGTGTATTTATTAGGATCATTTGCTTGTTTCAGTGTGACCCGCCAGGGCAGCCTAGCGCGCTAATGCGCTGCTTCCTGGACTCCGGATCGAATCCACTCGGCGGACTAACGACGAGGGCCGTAGTGCCGGCCAGCCTGGATCTGGTTTTCAGGTGGTTTTCCACATCCCGATAGGTGAATACTGGGCTGATCCCCACGTTCCGTCTCAGTTACACGACTCGCAGACGTTTCAAACACGTTCGCACTATTCCATGGCTTACACTAGATGCAGACAGCTGGGGTACACTGATTCCATCCTAGGGGGTATAGGGTGCGACAGGAAGCTCATCCGGCCACCTCTTAAAATTAAAATGCCACGTCCGTTTAACCATAACAGCAGACCCTGCAAGTCGAGATTAATGCTTGGAAAGAGAGATTTGCTTGTATCATTGTCCTCTACACGCCACTTTCATTTGTAATAGTCAAACAACTTGAATACAGAACGTAGATAGTGTTAGTATTGTCTACTTCGTGCAGCTTCTCTGAAATGCTTATTACGTGCTGGGTGACTCTCCTAAGAGACGTCAGACGCATTTCTCTGGTGTTTCAGCTACAATTTCACATCTGTTTTGGCATTGTGTAACCAGACTCAGCCCAAACAAACTGCATTCATCTCGTCTTTCATGTGATGTCCAGTGTCGACGAGAAGCGTTTCCCGACATAAACAAAACTATTTTTAAAGCAGAGCCTTAAATGCCCATGCGACAGAGTGGTCCCAAATTAGTCTAGTATGATATCTGTTTCATCGATATGTATCAACAGGGAGAGTAAACCTCCAACAATAACCAACAGTCCATCAGTGACAGCACCACCTTGACTCGCGATTACTTCTACCGCCAAGCATGCAGTGCTACTAAGTCGCTCCTCGAGTAGTTGTAAAACTAGTCCTTTTCGTCGGTGCCTGGTGTCTCCTGGGAGATGTGATGAGCAATATTTGTTCGGGCTGATTTCAGCGACACAGTGCAAAAAGGAAATTGCAAATATCTTTCCAAACACTAGAAAAAATGCACCTGACGACTCTTGGGAGAGACACCCTGTATACAGGGTGGTCCCTTGATCGTGACCGGGCCAAATAGCTCACGAAATAAGCGTCAAACGAAAAAACTACAAAGAACGAAACTCGTCTGGCTTGAATGGGGAAACATGATGGCACTATGGTTGGCCCGCTAGATGGCGCTGCCATAGGTTAATCGGACATCAACTGCGTTTCTTTGAATAGGAACCCCCAATTTTTATTACATATTCGTGTAGTACGTAAAGAAATATGAATGTTTTAGTTAAACCACTTTTTTCGCTTTGTGATAGATGGCGCTGTAATAGTCACAAACACATGGCTCACAATTTTAGACGAACAGTTGGCAACAGGTAGGTTTTTTAAATTACAATACAGAACGTAGGTACGTTTGAACATTGTATTTCGGTAGTTCCAATGTGATACATGTACCTTTGTGAACTCATCATTTCTGAGAACGCATGCTGTTACAGTGTGATTACCTGAAAATACCACATTAATGCAATAAATGCTCAAAATGATGTCCGTCAACCTCAATGCATTTGTCAATACGTGTAACGACATTCCTCTCAACAGCGAGTAGTTCGCCTTCCGTAATGTTCGCACATGCATTGACAATGCGCTGACGCACGTTGTCAGGTGTTGTCGGTGGATCACGATAGCGAATATCCTTTCCCCACAGAAAGAAATCCGGGGGCGTCAGATCCGGTGAACGTGCGGGCCATGGTATGGTGCTTCGACGACCAATCCACCTTGAGCCGTGCCACGGCTCAGCTCATTTGATTTACCCGCGAGATTATTTCACTTGTTTTCGCCGCAGCGATAGGGGGCGTGATCGCTGAGCGCTGTTCGCGGAGGACGGCTCAGATGGGACATGGCGACAGGACGGAAGCGGCGGGGAGTCAACTGGTGCCTGCCGATTAAGGACTGCGATGAGTATGGCTGTTTTGCGAGCATGTGGGGAGGACGGAATGCTCGCTTGCTTAGCGTGGTTCTCCATGACCAGCTGTTGTTTGTTGGGCGTAGCACTCGAGTGTAACAGGAAACTGCATTGGTGTGGTTCTCGTCACCTGGCTAAGTCAGAAATTTTCATATACTTTTATTATATTTAATGATCATTACCTTATTATGTGGTAGGTACTTGTAGCCAACATTTTGTGATTTGAAATACTTCAGAATATCATCATGAGCCAGGTGTCTACTGTGAACAGTTCTTAATTTGTTTCATAGTGTATGGCACGGTATCCACTATCATAGATCATTTTATGAAAGTTCTGTCCAAATTATTATTACATTAGACTTTAATAAATTTGGTGCGTTTACATTGCAAATTTCTTAATTCTACTAATATTGCTTGGGATAACCCATCTATTTCTTGATATTGCCATATTTGTGTATTAAGTTGTGTTTCTTCTCGAGACGGACTGAATTGATTTTGGAACACATGGGGGGGGGGGGGGGGGGAGTATTTAAATGAAAATTTTCTAGATAACACAACCGTCGTGAAATTGAAAACTTGACAGTGTTTACTCATGTCACCAGTCGTTAATGTTATTTCTGTCTTGTAGCTTACTTAACTGATATAAAATAATTTAGAAATTTTGTGTATTTGTCACGAAAGTTGAACTGATGTCACATGAGAGAAAAATGTCACATTTGTGTAGGCAATAGGGAATTTGTTACACTCTTGCCAAATTGGATTTTTTAAGGTTTGATTTACATGCAGCACAAATCACAAGTTCAATATTTTTCTGGTGTAATTATTAATATCTGTACATGTTGCGCTATTGTACGATATAGTATACCCTTTACAGACAGTAGCTTTATGTAATGTTTCAGAGAGGGGGGCTGCATATTCTTATAGAGAATATTTAAAAAAAAAAATTATTGAAAAATTTCCTTTTAAACTGTTAATTGTATTAACTTGAATGTATAACCAATTAGTGTTAAATAATAAATTTGTGTGTGCCCGCATCTCGTGGTCGTGCGGTAGCGTTCTCGCTTCCCGCGCTCGGGTTCCCGGGTTCGATTCCCGGCGGGGTCAGGGATTTTCTCTGCCTCGTGATGGCTGGGTGTTGTGTGTTGTCCTTAGGTTAGTTAGGTTTAAGTAGTTCTAAGTTCTAGGGGACTGATGACCATAGATGTTAAGTCCGATAGTGCTCAGCGCTATTTGAACCATTTTAACAAACTTGTGTCAACAAGGCTTGGACCAAATAAATGTGTCTACACCTTCCCCATCCTGTACATCACACAGCTGTCATGAAATATGCTATTCTATACCTCTTCAACCGCACGCGAGCTATGTGCCGGACATCCATCATGTTGGAAGTACATCGCCATTCTGTCATGCAGTGAAACATCTTGTAGTAGCATTGGTAAAACATTACGTAAGAAATCAGCATACAGTGCACCATTTAGATTGCCATCGATAAAATGAGGGCCAATTATCCTTCCTCCCACAATACCGCACCATAAATTAACCCGCCAAGGTCGCTGATGTTCCACTTGTCGCAGCCATCGTGGATTTTCCGTTGCCCAATAGTGCATATTACGCCGGTTTACGTTACCGTTGTTGGTGAATGACGCTTCGTCGCTAAATAGAACGTGTGCAAAAAATCTGTCATAGTCCCGTAATTTCTCTTGTGTCCAGTGCCAGAAGTGTACACGAAGTTCAAAGTCGTCACCATGCAATTTCTGGTGCATAGAAACATGGTACGAGTGCAATAGATGTTGATGTAGCATTCTCAAAACCGACGTTTTTGAGATTCCCGATTCTCGCGCGATTTGTCTACTACTGATGTGCGGATTAGCCGCGACAGCACCTGAAACACCTACTTGGGCATTGGCATTTGTTGGAGGTCGTGGTTGACGTTTCACATGTGGCTGAACACTTCCTGTTTCCGTAAATAACGCAACTATCCGGCGAACGGTCCGGACACTTGGATGATGTCGTCCAGGATAGCGAGCAACATACATAGCACACGCCCGTTGGGCGTTTTGATCTCAGTAGCCATACATCAACACGATATCGACTTTTTGCGCAATTGGTAAACGGTCCATTTTAACACGGGTAAGGTATAACGAAGCAAACATCGTCCGCACTGTCAGAATGTTACGTAATACCACGTAGTTATACGTTTGTGACTATCACAGCGCCATCTATCACAAAGAGGAAAAACTGGTCCAACTAAAACATTCATATTTCTTTACGTACTACACGAATATGTAATACAAATGGGAGTTCCTACTAAAAAAAAAACGCAGTTGATATCCGTTTCACCTATGGCAGCGCCATCTAGCGGGCCAACCATAGCGCCATCTGGTTTCCCTCTTCAAGCTAGACAAGATTCGTTCATTTTAGTTTTTTAGTTTGACGCTTATTTTGTGAGATTTTGGTCCGGTCACGTTCAATGGACCACCCTGTAACCGTATCCATGCATGTAGTATATATCATGCCAGTTTGACGTTTGGTGCTTGCTGTCTTCATGATGCAATTTTAAAGGCTGAACTTTTATATGCTGCACTCGTGATGATGTGTGTTTTATGGAGAAGTGTCTTTTAATTCCGATGGTTGTTCTTCAGTAGCGCTTAGACTTTTATGACTTAAAATCACCATAATGTGCGCATAAAATAAGATATTATGACCAAAAATTAAAAAAAAACATGCACAATAACACAAAAATATGACCTAATAGTAGTAAAATGAGGAAAGAACAATTCTGTTGTAAGATAAGTTATAAAGTTGGTTTATGATAATGAGCTACTTATATGAAAATAAAATGCACATGAGGAACTAGCTAAACTACAGAATTTGACGCTTTATATGCTTTGTACTAACATTATCAGAACATACTTAACCTAGGATGAGTTTTTTATACAATGTCATTTTTACATTAGTTTGTGACTTCTGCGTTGCTGTATACGCTTAAAATGAACACTTTGTGCATATTTTCAAGTAAAACAGACTTCCTGTAGTCAGCCAAAAAAAGCATTGTCCTTCGAAAAGCTTTATTCTAATTCATCTTACAGAAGACGAGTATGTTTAAAATGGATAATGTCATACGAATCTAGATGGAAATGATTAAGAGAGAACTTTTCACCCAACAAAATGACTGAAATGGAATACAGGGTATATGCACTTCGTTTTTATTTTTTCTAACAATTTTTCGATTATCGTTGACATTTCCTTTTCCACTTTACCACAGACATCATCTGATGCATTCACAGTTTTTTCACTTCTTCTCGCTGTTTCACTAGTGACACGTCTCATTGCTTCAAAGCAGTCATGGAATTAGGAATAAATCTAAAATTTTAATTTCTGTTGGAAAGTTTGCCTGAAATTTCAGCATTGCACATTAATTCCTTGGCTAGTCCAACTGAAGCGGCTTCACTACTACTGAATGAACCAGTGATGCTTTCCGCATCGTTGAAGTTCTGCCAGTAACAGTTCCAGGTTTTAATCTAGGACAACGATCTTGTCGAAATGGGAGATGGAAAGAAGCGAATGCTGCAACACGTGAAGGGACTTTAAAAAATACCTTATTGACACGTCCAATAAATTTGTCAACATCACTGAATTTATTACGAATCTCTTCTGCAACTTTGTGTAATGCATAAGATAACCAAGTCACTCGCACCATTTTATTGCATAGTGTTTTTAGTGACTCGGCGCAGCATCCGTTATGAAGAGTAGTACATTATCGTGTTTAACGCCTTCGGGCTGTATGGATATGTCCAACAGTTTACTAATGGCGGAAAAGTTTATTTTTTCTAAATGTTCACAGTTTATTAGAAACTTTTCGCATGAACCATGTTCTTCCAGAGTTCCCACAAAGACATCTGCAATATATCTTACTACAGAGTCTGTGGTTTCATCAGTTGATACACTTTTTTTTTTTAAATTTGTAATCCATTGCCTGAATTGTTGTATTGTTTTTTCGTATTGCGGCTGATGTGGTCCTTTCTTAATGTGGAAGACTCAGGAAGAGACTTGCATGTGAGTTTCCAAGAATTGGCAAAATTTTGTGTCGTTCTGTTTACTTAACGGAATGTGAGTACAAAGGAATGCTGTACAAAATTCTTCAAAGAATGGCTTATACGATTGGCGGTATTCCCCTCGGAGCATTTCGTGTCGCGTTTTTCATTCTGATTCCGTTGAACTCCACGTTGCCACATGCAGCTGAACGTTAAATAACTTCTCTGCAGGTATTCTTATGTAGCACAGTTTGCAATACAGTATACTACATCAATCTTAGATATTTTCTCACCGTACTGAGAAACGAACTATTTTAATTTTATTTGAATGCTTTGCTTCACTTAAAACATTTTGCTAAACATTTTAATAAACTGTTAGTTACATTAGTTTTCTCTTCGAACTTTATTACAAAGTAGACTACAGTTATGTCATGTCAGTCACAAGTTTTTATTCTAGAAATATTTACATCCGATAATCAAAAAGTTTCTTGTTTATAATTAATTAGTATGTATTTTCTCTTCTGCTGATAGTAAGTCAGTGCCTGTAGTCTACTTCCCCCCCCCCCCCCCCAGATATTATCCTGCAACTTCCCGAAAAATTTCAGACTTCTAGCTCAATTAGATTTTTTGTGATTAAATGAACATGTCAAAAACTTTAATGCCAGGGAAATTAATACAAAGAAATTTGGTCTATGGCTGACCTCTGTTGTTCCTAATACGCCCCAGTTACGTAATATTCTTTGTTTACGTGTTACTCATCTTCTCTCTTCCTTTTCTTGTTTCTCGTTGTTATTCTGGTGCCTTTAGTTGCCTCAAGGTTCCACTTTTCAGCTTCGGCCACTCTTACAGAATCGATTGCCAACAATGATTGTCCCATATTAAACCCAGCACATATTTTTAGCAACTTTAGAACTTCACACCTACTATATACACCACGTTAAAAGAAATTACAGGCGTAATAACTTAAGATAGTTTAGAAACAGCAGCAGCTCAAAACACACAAATGTTTATAAGGGAAACGACGCTCGAAAACCAAATATATACGAGGAAAACATAAGATCATCGCAAAGCGTCTCTTCTAACAGGCCTGTAAACTTGAAAAACAATGGTATAGTATATGTTCCTCAGAGTCTGATGGCAACGTTGACATGTGAAAACAGCGGAAACAAGGTTGTGGACGCACAGCGAGCGATTTTTAAGTTCATTTTTAAATAAATTCCTGACGTCTACGTAATTTATATTTAACCACTATTTGTTCAAAAAACTCTAAACATCGATTTAAGATGAAAAAGAAAAAATCGATTTTGGCGCGGATTCATAGGCAAATTACCTTAAGCAGTTTCCTGCCCACAGGGTAAGAATAGGCCATACAAGCTTACTGATGCGTGAGAGTGAAGTTCATATTGTTAATTCAAGCGAAATTGGGGAGGGAGGGAGGCAGATGCGGAATTCTGAGAAATGCAACACAGAAAAAAGAAACTGCTTGAGAACAGTCATTTACTTCTTGAAAGGGTGAAAATATAATGGGTATGAACATTTACTTACTAAAATATGCTCTGTCAGCGAGAAATGGCCTTATATGCAAGTAACTTAACAATTTACAGCAGCATAAGTCCGGGGACTTTTCTTTTCAGCATGAGAATTCTGTGTTTTTCCTAGTCTTTTTTTTCTTCTGATACCTTTTTCATATAGAGGTCATATAAACTTAAGTACAATATATTACTGAGGCACTGCCACGCAGAATACAAGAGATACGATAAAATGAAAATATACATAAGTGATCCATCTTACCAATAGGTGTGTGGGTGAGGTGTACCAACATACTGGGAGAGATGGACCACATAAAAAGGGGTGTAGATGTAGGAAAGAGTCAATTAAAGTTACATATTTTTATATGGAATATGTTGTAATGAATACAAAATTATACTATTAAATATTTTATCCGTTTATTATAATCTTGATTGAACATTGGCTTTTCTAATGAGTTGTTGGTTGTCTTCAGGTATTAGCCTGTCTTTCTCTCAGCATAGCATTTACACTTACTGTCAAATGTTGATCAACATCCATGTGGCCATCGTGAACAAATAAACTGTATCCAATCGTCATTTTCATTAGTTCCGTAATAAATTTCACCACATCCAACATTAAAGTTACTTTCGTAACCCTCTACAATGTCTCCATCTGATGAACACAGAGAGCTATTTGCAGTATTTTTTCCTTTGTTAGCTTCCTCAGTGTGTTTTACTCTTCACTAATATTTCCCTTTGGTGATCTTTTTCCAGTTTCCTTTCTTTTCTTAGCCCTCTTTTTATTTACAGTTTCAATGTTTTCAGCAGACTTTAGCCCTCTGGATATAGTTGCTGTCTGCCTCTCAAAATTCATTGTTTTATCAATAGGAGCAATCTGTGATATTTCTTCCCGAACTTTTGTCTGTGTTGGCTTAGGAGCTGTCAGTTTTGAAGAAATTATTTTGGAAGTTTTAGGTATAGTGTGAGTGGAATCCGAAATTGTGCCCGTGGAGGAATTTGACTTGTCCAGATAGCTCTGCTCTTTTGATGTGTTTGGGATCACAAGGTCTTTTGATGAGCTTTGAAGTGGTTGATTAACTTGTGCGTGAGATTCTGATACTCCATTTGTTGCCACAGACTTAGCTTCCCACAAATAGGCATAGTCTGCGACTACGGTCATCTTCAGTGGGATTACTCCATTGCCTGAATTGTTATATTGTTTCTTCGTAGTTTCGGCTGCCTTGCAGCTAAATTTACAGTTCTGTATATCTCCCACCTTAAAACAAGTGGTACATCTCTCCAAAATAATACTGGTCCGTCTTTCCCTATTGTCTGGGAGTGGTGGACAACCACGGCCTCTATCTGTAGGTAGGGAAATCGGCGGCCACTTAGTTTCGTGCCTACACCTGTTTCAAGCTCGCTATAAAAAAAAACTATCAATATTGTACAAACTAAGCTTTAATGGTAAAATTACGTTAACTACACGATGAAGCCGTTCGGCTTACCAGAAGGGACGACGTGATTTTTCTCCATAATTAACACGGAACTGACAACAACACTTCTGTACCACGTTTATTCACAAAAGATCTTTCTCACAAGTAATGGGATCTGCTCTGTAGCGGCGCATTTGTGAAATACGAGGTCTGTTCAAGAAGTTCCGAAGCATTCGTAATGTCGCGCCAATGGTGAGTTGGAGCGAAATGCGGTTAGCATCTCTGCGTACGCCTGTGTTTAATGTGTCACTGCCGAAAGTTTCATTGTTCTATGTCTGTTACTTATTGTTCAACGCCGTATTGACTCCAACGTTGTGACGCACAGTTTGCGAATCTCCAGATATAAAAGGAGCTAACCGTGTGCTTTAAATTTTGCGTGAAACTCTAGAAAACCTTTACAGAGACACACCAAACTATGCAGGAAGCCTACGATGATGATTGCTTAAGCCGTACTCGGTGTTACGAATGGTTCAGACAGTTTAAAAATAGCCAGACGGAAGTTAAAATGACCCTCGTGAAGGACGCCCTACGTCTGCCGACGACGCTCACACCAGGAACGCCAACAAAATTGTGCGTGTCAATCGAAGACAGACTGCCCGAGAGATTTCAAAAGAATGTACGAGGCTTGTTTTTTTAAGCAAGTACCGTTTTGAAATTTTAAAAAAATATGTAAGATATTTCAATAATTTTATTTTTACATGAAAGCCTGTGCCTTAATCTACTTTTCTACACAATTTCCGTCAAGACTGAGACACTTGTCGTAACGTTGTACCAGTTTTTGAATACCATCCTCATAGAAGTCTGCCGCCTGACTTGTTAACCACTGCATCACCACTGCTTTGACTTCGTCATCGTCTTCAAGATGCTGACCACCCAGGTGTTTCTTCAAGTGCAGGAGCAGATGGTAGTCACTGAGGGCAAGATCGGGGCAGTACGGAGGATGATTTAGAGTTTCCCATCTAAAAGATGTGATGAGATCTTTGGTCTGATTCGCCACATGCGGACGGGCATTGTCTTGCAGCAAAACGATGCCCTTGCTCAACTTCCACGGACTGTTGCTTTGATTTTGGTGTGACGGAGGCCACCCGTTTTTAATCGCCCGTAACAATTTGGATTAAGAAATCATCAACGTCGTTGTGGTACCGGTCAAGGAAAGTCAATGCACTGTCTAAACGTTTGGTTTTGTGCACATCCGTCAACATTTTCGGTACCCAACGTGCGCACAATTTTAGGTAATTCAAGCGCTCGGTCACAATACCACACAGAATGCTACGAGAAAAATTAGGGAAGTCATCCCGCAAAGAGGGAATCGTAAAGCGTCTGTTTTCTCTCACCTTATTGTCCACTTCCTGCACCAAACTTTCATTAACGACCGAAGGACGCCCACTCCGTTCTTCATCATGTACATTTGTGTAGTCATCTTTAAATGCTCTCACCCAGTTTCTTACCGTTCCATTACTCACAATGTTTTCTCCGTAGACTTCACAGACCTCACGATGAATATTGATCACTTTTAGGCCTTTAGCACTAAGAAATTTTATAACAGCCCGTACTTCACAGTCAGTGGGACTCACGATTATCGTAGGCATCTTAAACACTCAGTACACAACGTAAACAAGGAAAAAATCAGACTGTAATGGCGTCAGTGTGTAGATTAAGGTACAGGCTTTCATGTAAAAATAAAATTATTGAGATATCTTAGCCCGTTTTTTAAAAATTTTCCAATCTTACTTAAAAAACACGCCTCGTAACATTTCCATTGGATCATGTCACGAAATCCTGACACAGCATCTTGGAATACACCATGTTGGCACCAAGTTCGTCCCACGGCTCATGAGTCAAGACTAGAAAGATCTTCGTCACGCAATCTGTGAAGAGCTTTTGGATCGCGCAAATGAGAACGAGATGTTCCGTAATAGAATCACAACTGGTGATGAGACGTGGGTCAACGGTATGATGTTGATACCAAGGTTCAGACTTCACTATAGGTCGGGAAAGTTTTTCCAAGGCCCAAAAAATGTCGTCAGCTCAGGTCAAATGTGATACTTTTCTTTGACTTTGAAGGATTAGTTCATTATGAATTCGTGCCACAGCCGCAAACCGTTAATGGATGGTACTATCGGGACGTGCTGCGACACCTACGACAAAATGTGAGAAGGAAACGACCTGAAATGTGGCGAGACAATTCATGGCTCTTGCGTCACGATAACGCACCTGCACATTCATCCCTGTTGGTGCGTTATTATTGTACAAAAACCGAAGTCACTGTGCTGCCTCATCCTCCATACTCTCCAGACGTGGACCATGCGGATTTTTTTTTCCGAAGTTGAAAACCCCGCTTCACACGATCGAGCAAAAGGCGTACCAAGACTGATTCCGGAAGTGGAAATGGTGTTGGTTGCGGTGTATCAGTTGTTGAGGAGAGTGTTTCGAAGGAGGCCATGCCCAAAAACTAAAAGGTAAGCGTAGAAAAATTTTGTGGAGAAAGTTGCGGAATCTCTTTGAACAGACTTCGTACGCCACTGGGTCTATCTCACCAGGATTTCCAACGCTCCCAGACTTACCCTAATTCATTTCATTTTTTTGTAGTCTAAATTTGTGTGTATTTAAGGGACATGTCAGTCTTACCGAAAAATACACTACTGACCATTAAAATTGCTACACCATGAAGATGATGTGCTACAGACGCGAAATTTAACCGACAGGAAGGAGATGCTGTGATATGCAAATGATTCGTTTTTCAGAGCATTCACACAAGGTTGGCGCCGATGGCGACACCTACAACGTGATGACATGAGGAAAGTTTCCAACCGATTTCTCATACACAAACAGCAGTTGACCGGCGTTGCCTGGTGAAACGTCCTTGTGATGCCTCGTGTAAGGAGGAGAAATGCGTACCATCACGTTTCCGACTTTGATAAAGGTCGGATTGCAGCCTATATCGCGACTGTGGTTTATCGTATTGCGACGTTGCTGCTCGCGTTGGTCGAGATCCAATGACTGTTAGCAGAATATGGAATCGGTGGGTTCAGGAGGGTAATGCGGAACGCCGTGCTGGATCCCAACGGCCTCTTATCACTAGTAGTCGAGATGACAGGCGTCTTATCCGCACAGCTGTAACGGATCGTACAGCGAGGTCTGGATCCCTGGGTCAACAGATGGGGACGTTTGCAATACAACAACCATCTACACGAACAATTCGACGGCGTTTGCAGCCGCATGGACTATCAGCTCGGAGACCATGGTTGCGGTTACGCTTGACGCTGCGTCACAAAGTTTTGAAGACTACGTAAGCGCTGCCACCTGTCGGAACTTCATGAAACTGTAGAGGCTGAAGCAGAAATATTCCGCGATGTCCCACAACAAATGGTTCGAATGGCTCTGAGCACTATGGGACTTAACAACTGTGGTCATCAGTCCCCTAGAACTTAGAACTACTTAAACCTAACTAACCTAAGGACATCACACACATCCATGCCCGAGGCAGGATTCGAACCTTCGACCGTAGCGGTCACGCGGTTCCAGACTGAAGCGCCTAGAACCGCACGGCTACACCAGAAGGCGCTGCATCAGACAGGAGCGCATGCGATGGTGTACTCAACAACGAACCTGGGTGCACGAATGGCAAAACGTCATTATTTGTCGGATGAATCCAGGTTCTGTTTACAGCATCATGATGGTCGTATCCGTGTTTGGCGACATCGCGGTGAACGCACTTTGGAAGCGTGTATTCGTCATCGCCTTACTAGCGTATCACCCGGCGTGATAGTAAGGGGTGCCATTTGTTACACCTCTCTGTTACCTCTTGTTCGCATTGACGGAACTTTGAACAGTGAACGTTACATTTCAGATGTGTTACGACCCATGGCTCTACCCTTCAATCGATCCCTACGAAACCCTACATTTCAGCAGGATAATGCACGACCGCATGTTGCATGTCCTGTACGGGCCTTTCTGGATACAGAAAATGTTCGACTGCTGCCCTGGCCAGCACATTCTCCAGATCTTACACCAACTGGAAACGTCTGGTCAATGGTGGCCTGCCACTGGCTCGTCACAATACGCCAATCACTACTTTTGATGAACTGTGGTATCGTGTTCAATCTGCATGGGCGGCTGTACCTGTACACGCCATCCAAGCTCTGTTTGTCTCAATGCCCAGGCGTATCAAGGCCGTTATTACGGCCAGAGGTGGTTGTACTGATTTCTCAGGATCTATGCACCCAAACCGCGTGAAAATGTAATCGCATGTCAGTTCTAGTATAATATATTTGTCCAATGAATACCAGTTTATCATCTGCATATCTTCTTGATGTAGCAATTTTAATGGCCAGTAGTGTATATACCCTACCACAAACATCGTAGCGCCATTGATGACAGCGTTGTCTGCGGCTGCGGCAGTGAACTTTGTACGCCAGCGTGACACCGGGTCCGTGGCCGGCAGGGCAAAGCCCCTTGTCCCGGCACCGCTTGATTTAAATGAGGCGGCAACGAGATGATGAGGGCGGCCCCAGCGGGCAGGTCGCAGGCTCAGTAAAGGGCCCCCGGCGGCAGCCCTGCTGTCCGCAAAGCCACTCAGTCCAGCCAGGTCACTCACTTCCTGTACGGACGTGTGCGCGTCCCGCCCACACAGCCCCAACAGGTGGCTGTGCTCAGGCGCTGGATCTCGACTGTGTGTTGGACTCAACAGACCGTCTATACGACAGTAGCCTTCTTAATTTTTATCTAACTGTCTTGAATGGAACAACCGGTTTCGGCTATACAATATTCATCTTCAGATTCTCAACAAAAAAAATTGGTTCAAATGGATCTGAGCATTATGGGACTCAACATCTGAGATCCTCAGTCCCCTAGAACTTGGAACTACTTAAACCTAACCAACCTAAGGACATCACACACATCCATGCCCGAGGCAGGATTCGAACCTGCGACCGTAGCGGTCGCGCGGTTCTAGACTGAAGCGCCTAGAACCGCTCGGCTACCACTGCCGGCAATGAAAGTAAAGAACAGTACCAGCTAATACATTAAGATATTAAAAACAAATAACAGAAGTTATAATAAACAATATACCTCTCATTCTGCTGTACTCCAGCAAGCCATAACTAAGGCTAGGATTTTAATTTCCTCAAAAACAGTGAAATATGCAAGCATTTATGACCTGAAACTTACATAAATATGACCTTAAAAATAACATATGAGTTAATAGAAGTTTATTTAAAGCATTCTTGTTTGTTTATTTAATTGTTTATTCACCATAAAGTAATACAAAATTCACTTCTCAAAATATTGTAAGTATAGTTCTTTCCTTCTGTTGGGTTTGTGGCTAATTTGCACCTATTTTTTGAATGTCTGAATGTTTTATTTTCTAAATCTAAAGTACAGTGAAAAGATCGTCTATCGAAACAGTAAAACCATGTTTTTATTTCTACACATTATTTAATACCGTTCGTCAATCTTCAGTATCTGCAAATTTGCACTGGATCACAAGGTGCCTTTTCAGGTTTTCCATTGTCCAAGATCTACGGTTGTCGCTGATGATACTATTGTACCTGGAAAAGCTCCTCTCCACTTCATAAGACGTCACTGGAGCGTATTTGAAGACAGCCAGGTCACTGGAGTTCAGCTTTGTTTCAGTATCTTCAAATGTTGCGGCATTCCCTAAAAGACTGTCACTAATTTTGCAGAGTGTACAATATCCAGGATTCCGTTGGAGGACACTTTGCAATTAGGTTTTCACTTTGTCAGCCCCACGACCACGAGCTCCACCGAACTCACTGTGCACATGTTGCACAGTAGTCAGGGCCTCACATAGCTGAGTGCCAACAGCTTCCAGCCGTTTGATGGCTTTTGATGGCAATTGGCGTTGATGTATGCCAAGTTTCGAGACAATGTATGTGTAAAAACTTCTTTCACAATTTTGATAGCACTTGATTCATCGCTATCCAGCTTACAGAAGATTGTCTTTATTTGGGTGTAGTTGGTGCAGTAACACCCAGTAGCATTAAGCCAAGGACCCCATCGTGTAAGAACAGGTTTAGGTGGGAGAGGCGTTGAAGGTGCTTGTTCCTTGAATATCTGCACCCGTAGCGGAGCCTTCACATAGATTTTCTTGCCACAGGAAATTAATTTGTCCACGTCAGGGTAATTTCATCGCACCTCTTCGGCAGCTCTGTGCAACGCATGTGCAAGGCAAGTGGCATACACCATACTGGGGTAGACAATCTGAAGCCCTTTGGCTACTTTAGCCATATATGAAGCACCATCTGTTACAAGCAGCAAAACGTTGTCTCTTTTCGCACCATCCAGCCACAGTAGCTTCGGAGAGTTGTCAAACAAAATAGCAATCGTCGAATTGTGTACTCTATCGAGAGCTTCACACGTTACTAGGAACATGTCTCCAGGGCCACAACCTCTAGAACACTAACAACAACATCAACATTTGCAATATATCAACCACTAATATCTGTTGTTTCATGTATCGATAGCCAGATCTTTTGCTCAGCAATAGTAATTTGTATTTTGTTGAGCACATCATTGTAGCATACGGATAAATAGTTCTTCCTCAGTGTAGATTCGTCTGGAACTGGATGTGTTGTGTACTTATCCAAGAACCGTCTGAAGCGTGGATTCTTCAGCTTTTCCAATGGGATGTTGCAGGACACCATCATCTCACACAAATCCTTGCAGAATGATTGCACGGTTGACGATTGACCTGTCTGTTCAAATAACAGCGTTTGCCTGCTGTTATTTTCAGCACTTCGTTTCAAACAGCTGCTGTGTTTAGCGGTATTACAGTGTTGTTGCACATTAAAGCGCCTTTCTGCACTACATTTTAACTTCACACAGTTAACAAAATAATATTTTCCAATCAGTACTATCGAACTTCTTTCCAGATTCTCGAACATATCTTCGCAACTTCACGCTGTCGGAGCGCTTTGCTTCAGGCATGTTGAACAAGACAAAGGCTGCATTCAAACTGGTTACTGTGAACACACGTGCGGCTGCGATGATTGTTGTGGCAGAAGCTGCCTTTGTCGGCTCTGAGAGCGTATTGTCGACTCTGCGCAACAATGTTTTATGTTCGCGAAACGACTGCTGTGGTACACCGATTTTCTGCTACAGTCCTGAGAAATAAAGCTGTGTACTAATTTATCTATTTATCTTTCATAACAGCATGTTAAATATTGTCTCTTGAACAACATATTTATTTTCTTATTCGTGTGTCCCGTAAGAGACGAGAAAAACGGTATATGCAATTTTGGAAAAAGTTGACGGAAATATGACCTATTATCTTAAAAGCCGCAATATGACCGATTACTAAAATTTGTTGAAATATGACTTTATATGCACAATCAAAATATATTTTTTGACACTGAAATACATACATTTGTGTATAAATTGTTCTAAAATTCACACTATAGTTCAGAAAAAAATATGACTTGTCAGTAAAATCCGGGCCCTAGTCATAAGACATAAAAATAACACGTCACCAACTGCCATGCAGGCATCAACCAGTTATATGTAGGATGCAAAGCAAACCCAGACGTACTTTGATGCACGAACAACGAACAGATAATTATACGTGGCGTTAAAAGAAAATTCATTTAAAAGTACAATTTTTTAAAATACTTTCTGTCTAAAACGAGAAAGCGTTTTTTAAAAATGTTTATTCTTTCAACCGTATTCGTCTGCTGACAGTTTAAACTGGTTACAATTTAATAAGATGTTCAAAAATTAAACTGACTAAGCAATCATTCCATAGCTGAATACAATGTCAGAGCTCTAAAATCAATCTCATAAAGGAAAAAGGTGTAATTAATTTCGAGAACACGCATACTGCCCCGTTTCTCGTATTCGAGTTTGTGTTTAGATGAGGACAGTAAGTAATAAAAACGTCACGAGAACGGACGCTAAAGTAACCGAAAGAAGTAAATTACCACAGTATTTCAATACAATAAATAACAGATAGCATAGTTTATTGTGGGACGGTAGTGAAGTGCAGTGGTGGTCAGTAGATGACGCTTTCTTATATTCAACTGAGAATATTTTGAAGAACTGTACTTGTAAATGAATTTCCTTTTAATCACTTGTATAGTTATGCATGCACCAACGACCTCTAGCCTTGCTTTGCATCCTATGTAAAAGTGGTTGAGGCATGCAAGCCACTTTTGACTTGTGTTATTTTTTCATGTTATGACTAGTTGCAGTGTAGCAGAATGAGAGGTATATTGTTTTTTATTGAACCTCTGTTCTTCGTTATTAATCTCTTAATGTGTTAGCTTGTAATGTACTTTCTTTTACTTCTGTTGTAAAATCCGAAGATTCCTATTGCATAGCCAAAATCGATTATTCTATTCAAAAAGCTGTGCTATCAACACAATTAAATAAAGATTATGTGTTACTTCACTGAAAAAATACGGCAACCAGCCACTTTTTAATGCGTTTTTATTTACGCCAATATGCATTTCGGGTTTGCACCCATCTTCAGCTGGCAAATTACATGGATCTTCAGTTACTACAGTAGTACAATCTCGACAGCAGCTTGGAGGCTGCAGCAGGCCTGTGCAAAAGCAACGCATTAAAAAGTGGCTGGTTGCCGTATTTTTTCAGTTAAATATCATTATCCACGGCCACGGAGCTCAACAGTCCAAATAAAATGGACAAATTGTTAAGATTATGTGTGTCATGGTCGCACTCCAAAAGGTCATTTTATCCTAAATCTGCTCAAATAGTGTTTTTCTTGATGATAATGCCTTCTGAGTCGCTAGACCGCGCCATACTCTTCTTCAAAATTCTATATTGCTCAACGTTTTGAATCCTAGGGTGGGACCTCTTTCGGGATTACACAGGTGTAACTGTATGGCTGAACGCTATCGAAAGACAGTCTCGCATTCACTTATAAAAGACTATTATCCTACGCTTTTTTCAGAGAAGTGGAGTTACTAGGCAAAAATCTCCCGGTTGGTATTGATGGACTGTCATAAATCCTGAAAGCAGATACTAACAGAGAGAGGGAATTCAAAATACGAGGCTACCGGACAGGATACAGGAATAGCACGAGACTCGTCCCAGTGGTAAGGTTCGGTCCATACCTTATGTAGCAACCTTTTGTACATGGCCGTCACAACAACATCGATGCGTTCTCTGAGATGTTGCAGTGTTCTTCGCAGTGGCGGCATGTAAACACAATCATTAATGTAGCCCCAAAGGAAAACGTCACTGTACGGCTGGTCCCGGCGGAGGTTCGAGTCCTTCCTCGGGCATGGGTGTGTCTGTTTGTCCTGTGGATAATTTAGGTTAAGTAGTGTGTAAGCTTAGGGACTGATGACCTTAGCAGTTAAGTCCCATAACATTTCACACACATTTGAACATTTTTGAAAAACTCACAAGGTGTCAGGTCAGCCGATCTGGGAGCCTGAGAAAACAGACCACTATGCCCAATCCAGTGATGCAGATGTTCGCCAATGTTCCAACGAGGGAATGCCCCGTCTTGTCGGAAGATGAAATTCTCAGAATCAGCAGTCAGCTGTGGAAACAAACACAGATGCAACGCATCAAGGTAAGAAGTATCCTTCAAAGACATCTCACAGACCAAAGACGTCCCACACACCTTCGTCTGTGACAGTGCACACACAACATAAACCTTCGGCGAATCTCGTTCCCGCCACTGATTCATGAGGATTATCAGTGCCCCATATTCTCACTTTCTAGCGACTACCCTTTAGAGATAAATGGAAGGTTGCTTCGATGCTAAATATGAGCTTGGAGGCGAAATGTTCATCCTCTGAAGCTTTCTACATTGTGATGCGAAACTGTTCTCTGGTCACAATCTACCGTTTGACGGTACAGTTTCAAATGGAAATGCCGTCTCAAAATCTTCCACACGATTTGCTGCGGTATTCCAAGTTCGAGGCTTGCACTTGAACTGTTGATCTTCCCTCACCTTCTCCACGGTTGCATCTGGCACACTCGGTTACAGATACTGCTCTGTTTACAGAAGTTATCGATACCAACACACAGTTGTAACAGATAAACATCTCGCATATTTCGACACACAAAAGTTCTGTTCTTGAAAGGAAGAAAGATTATAGTTCAACGTCCCATCGACAGTGCGATCATTAGAGACGGAGCATAGGCTCGCATTACAAAAGAATGGAGAAAAAATCGGCCGTGCCGTTTTCAAAGGAATCAATCCCGGTATCTGCCTGGAGCTATTTAAGGAAATCACGGGAAACCTAAATCTGGATTGCAGGAACCGGATTTGAACCGTCGTCCTCCCGAATGATTTTCTAGTGCGCTCTTTAATTGCATCGTCGCCATTCTGTCAAAGGACTCTTAACCCCAGCTGGTGGACACATTGTGAACTCGGTAAGCTTACGGGTCTATCCGTGCACCATCGGTATTTGTACAAATAACAAACACAACGGTACTGACCCGCCACCGTGTTATACTTAGCCCGTAGTCGTCACCGGATCCGGTTACGGAGGGGTGCGTGGTCAGCACACTGCTCTCCCGGCCGTTATCGGATTTTGTGACCGGGTGCCAATAATCCTTCTAGAAAATATAGAGTTCTGATAAAGAATGAATCGTTTATGCACTGAAGAACCAAAGAAACTTCTACACTTACTTAATACCGTGTAGGGCCATCGTGAGCACGTAGAAATGCCGTAACACGACGTGACGTGGACTCGACTAAAATCTGAAGTAGTGCTGGAGGGAACTGACACATGAATCCTGTAGGGCTGTCCATAAATCCGTGAGTACGACGGGATGGATATCTCTTCCGAACAGCACGTTGCAAGGCATCTCAGATATGCTCAATAATATTCATGTCTGCGGAGTTTGCTTGCCAGCGGAAGTGTTTAATCTCAGAAGAGTATTCCTGGAGCCACTCTGTAGCAGTTCTGGACGTGTGGTGTCCTGCTGGAATTGCGCAAGTCCGTCAGAAAGCACAAAGGACACGAATGGACGCAGGTGATCGGACAGGATGCTTACGTACTGTCATTTGTCAGAGACGTATCTAGACGTATAAGGGGTCCCATATCACTCCAATTGCACACGCCCCACACCATTACAGAGCCTCCACCAGCTTGAACAGTCCCATGCTGACACGCAGGGTCCATGAATTCATGAGGTTGCCTCCGTATCCTTATACTTCCATTCACTCGATACAATTTGAAACGAGACTCTTCCGGTGAGGTAACATGTTTCCAGTCATCAATAGTCCAATGTCGGTGTTGACGGGCCCAGGCGAGGCGTAGAGCTTTGTGTCGTGCAGTCATCAAGGGAACTCGAGTGGCGTATCTGGCATTAGCTGATGGCCCAGCATCAAAATCTGCAGCAATTTGCGGAACGGTTGCGCTTCTGTCACTTTGAATGATTATCTTCAGAAATTTGATGTTTTACTCCTGATATTCATATTACACTCTTCAACTGGTCATACAGGATAAACCCCACTTCATCGCTACCTCGGAGATGCTGTGTCCCATCGCTCGTGCGCCGACTATAACACAACGTTCAAACTCACTTAAATCTTGGTAACCTGCCGCTGTAGCAGCAATAACCTATCTAATACCAACGTCCGATATTTGTTGTCTTTTATAGTCGATGCCGACCGCAGCTTCGTATTCTGCCTGTTTACATACCTCTGTATTTGAACACGTATGCCTATACCAGTTTCTTTGGCGCTTCAGTGTAGTACCTCTGTACTATAGTTGTGAGGCTTTGGTTATTTCCTGGTAGCCGTTCCTCGCTCGCTGTGGTTAGGTGTTTACTTCCGTGGTACCGGTTGGTCAGGAAGTCGCAGTCCTGTGTCATCTCTCAAAAAATGTTCAAATGTGTGTGAAATCCTATGGGACTTAACTGCTAAGGTCATCCGTCCCTAATTTTACACACTACTTAACCTAAATTACCCTAAGGACAAACAGACACACCCATGCCCGAGGGACGACTCGAACCTCCGCCGGGACCAGCTGCACAGTCCGGGACTGCTGCGCCCCAGACCGCTCGGCTAATCCCGCGCGGCCGTCATCTCTATTGAAATGGTTCTCACTCTTCGATATTTGTACTGTTTCACGCGCTTTCCTTCTATAAGTACTACATTCTCTAGTTAGCACGCATGTGTTTTTAAAATCCATAAGCTGGTCACACGCAATCCGTGGTCCTTCTCTGCCACTGATCCTGCGTTTTGTGTTAACCTGTGCCCTTCAACGTGTTATTTTACTGTCCTTCAAGTTTCGTCGATGTATACTTTGCTACAACTGCACTAATACAGTCCTGCAATGCGGCGGCGGCCGATCACGTCCATTGTAGGTTGGAAGAAATCTTTTATGTTGTGTCGACTGAAAAACGTACTCCTTAAACTATTCTTTGGAAGGATTCCGCCTATGCGGTAGGTTCCTCTAGACCTTACGAAACGTTCAGGAGGTTCCTCGTTCTTGTTGTCATTGCCGCTTCGTTGGGGGACGTATTTACTGAAACGCCGTCATAGGCTTCGGCCATCAATGTTTTCCTGAGAAAATCTGGCTCTTACTGTAGCCATCATGTTTATGCCAGTGACTGTTAAACTTTTTATTTCCACTATTGCAGTTGCCTTAGGCCATTATCAAGTGCAGATGTTTTGGCCTTAAGCCACGTCTACTTTATACACGATGACACATTTATATGTCGTTGTCATTTGCCATAATATACATTCTTAACGCTGCTAAACAGTGCGAGCACACATGTCCATTTATCGTAAAACAGCACAATCTGTACATATACATTTATGTTCCGCCATCACTAGTAACTTTCCGTGCAAAAGTTACTAGTAATGGTGGAACAAACATGCTATTGATTTTCTTATGGTTTGTAGTTCTTGCAGGTGAAATTATCGCCCACGCTTCACGTGTCGCTCTTTTCAGCTCACATACAGCTTCAAATTGCCTTCCATTGCAATAAATACGCCTTACAATTATTCCCCAAAGGTTTTCCACAGGGTTGAAATACGGGATACGTGTAGGCCAGGGCAAGATATCTACACTCCTGGAAATGGAAAAAAGAACACATTGACACCGGTGTGTCAGACCCACCATACTTGCTCCGGACACTGCGAGAGGGCTGTACAAGCAATGATCACACGCACGGTACAGCGGACACACCAGGAACCGCGGTGTTGGCCGTCGAATGGCGCTAGCTGCGCTGCATTTGTGCACCGCCGCCGTCAGTGGCAGCCAGTTTGCCGTAGCATACGGAGCTCCATCGCAGTCTTTAACACTGGTAGCATGCCGCGACAGCGTGGACGTGAACCGTATGTGCAGTTGACGGACTTTGAGCGAGGGCGTATAGTGGACATGCGGGAGGCTTGGTGGACATACCGCCGAATTGCTCAACACGTGGGGCGTGAGGTCTCCACAGTACATCGATGTTGTCGCCAGTGGTCGGTGGAAGGTGCACGTGCCCGTCGACCTGGGACCGGACCGCAGCGACGCACGGATGCACGCCAAGACCGTAGGATCCTACGCAGTGCCGTAGGGGACCGCACCGCCACTTCCCAGCAAATTAGGGACACTTTTGCTCCTGGGGTATCGGCGAGGACCATTCACAACCGTCTCCATGAAGCTGGGCTACGGTCCCGCACACCGTTAGGCCGTCATCCGCTCACGCCCCAACATCGTGCAGCCCGCCTCCAGTGGTGTCGCGACAGGCGTGAATGGAGGGACGAATGGAGACGTGTCGTCTTCAGCGATGAGAGTCGCTTCTGCCTTGGTGCCAATGATGGTCGTATGCGTGTTTGGCGCCGTGCAGGTGAGCGCCACAATCAGGACTGCATACGACCGAGGCACACAGGGCCAACACCCGGCATCATGGTGTGGGGAGCGATCTCCTACACTGGCCGTACACCTCTGGTGATCGTCGAGGGGACACTGAATAGTGCGCGGTACATCCAAACCGTCATCGAACCCATCGTCCTACCATTCCTAGACCGGCAAGGGAACTTGCTGTTCCAACACGACAATGCACGTCCGCATGTATCCCGTGCCACCCAACGTGCTCTAGAAGGTGTAAGTCAACTACCCTGGCCAGCAAGATCTCCGGATCTGTCCCCCATTGAGCATGTTTGGGACTGGATGAAGCGTCGTCTCACGCGGTCTGCACGTCCAGCACGAACGCTGGTCCAACTGAGGCGCCAGGTGGAAATGGCATGGCAAGCCGTTCCACAGGACTACATCCAGCATCTCTACGATCGTCTCCATGGGAGAATAACAGCCTGCATTGCTGCGAAAGGTGGATATACACTGTACTAGTGCCGACATTGTGCATGCTCTGTTGCCTGTGTCTATGTGCCTGTGGTTCTGTCAGTGTGATCATGTGATGTATCTGACCCCAGGAATGTGTCAATAAAGTTTCCCCTTCCTGGGACAATGAATTCACGGTGTTCTTATTTCAATTTCCAGGAGTTTATATCTTCATCATGAAACAAGTTTTTGGTTGTGGCAGAAACATACACAGATGCATTATCTTGCTGAAACCGAGCAATGCGTAAAATTACATTTAGTGTAGAAGGCTGCGAAAATCATATCATGGTCATGATAATAAGATAAAAGAGATTAGGAGACATACAAAGGCATGTGGATAGTCTTTCTTCCTTCGCTCTATACGCAAATGGCGGAAGAGAGAAAACAGATAATATTGTTATGATGTACCCTCTGCCATGCACTGCACAGTAGCTTTTGGAGTACATATGTAGTTGTATGTGTAGAAGTACGAGGGGATGTTGATAAATAGTTGGCATCATAAAGAAAAAATACTGTTATGGGTTTAAAGAAAAATGATTTCGAGTGTGCTGCCTACCACTTATCCGGAAGCCTTCTTCCTCAGAGTCCAGAAATCGTCTTCCCTTGAGACGTCCTTAAAGTTTGGGAACAGCTAATAGTTTGAGGGCGCTAAGACAGGTGAATATGGTGGATGTTTGAGAAGATCTGCCAATTTTTCCTGCTTGATGACCGCCTTGTAAGCAGGGGCATTGTCTGTCAGATCAAATGGTTCAAATGGCTCTAAGCACTATGGGAGTTAACATCTGAGGTCATCAGTCCCCTAACCCCCTGCAGTATTCCCCCGCGGTATTCCTGCCTGTCGTAAGAGGCGACTAAAGGGAGTCTCAAACGTTAGGTTTGACCTCCATTTTTCAAAATTCTACACAAGTACGAGCCTTTTGGGGAAGGACGCCTTACGTGGTGTATCACTGGTCCTCAGTGCACGACCTTGGCACTCAGCATTGTAACGGCGTTGTAACCGCAACCACTATTCCTCAACTTGGGCCAAAACACCTGATGGGTTACACAAGTTACGCCCATAGTGCGTCCCCATCTGCACCTACGATCATGATGGACTTTCCATGGTACCCGAAATCCAGCACGGTAGTCAGCCCATTGTGGTGGGGTCGTCATGTACCCTCTAGGTTGTAGCCCCCTGACAACACAGGGATCGTACTGCCGATACCTGAGCTGTACCCTCCCCACATCGGCCAAGGAGTAGATGCCCATCTCTTTGGGGCATCAGGACTCCTGGCAACGGTCATCCTGCCAGGTGGCCCTTGCTGAGGCTGGGTGGCGCCCGTGGGGAGAGCCCCTGGTCGGAGTGGGTGGTATCGGGGCGGACGTTTCGCAGATGAAACGTCAACATGTATCAGGTCGATTTGCGGCTGAGTGTTTTAAAAAGAAAGGTACTGTCTCTGGTTCTGGTTCTCCTGCCCTTTCCCCCTTGGCCACTCCCTGGGAGGAAGGACAGGCACGGCGGCTTGGGGCGAAGTACTTCCCCCGCTATTTAGTCTGTTCTCGGACCGATGGGGAGACGTTCGCCACCTCCAAGCCCATGTTCTTTGTCCAGCATAACGAGGACATCTTTGGGGAAATCGAGGCTCTCAGTAAAATGCGTTCGAGGTCCGTTCTTATAAAGACCACCTCTGCCACACAGTAGGCGGCGCTCCAGGCGTGCGTCCGACTAGGGGACATCCCAGTGTCCATTGTCCCGCATCTGGCACTGAATAGGACGCAGGGGGTTATTTTTCATCGGGACCTCCTGCTGCAATCTGATGAGGAGCTCAGGGCCAACCTGGAGCGCCGAGGCGTGCATTTCGTATGGCGAGTCCAGCGCGGCCCCAAAGACCGTCGCATCGACACTGGGGCCTTTATCCTCGCCTTCGAGGGGGACGTTCTCCCAGAGAAGGTAAAGTTGATGTGCAAAGTTGATGTGCTACCGGTGCAACGTGCGACCTTACATCCCGCCTCCTATGTGCTGCTTTCGGTGTTCGTGCTTCGGGCACATGTCGTCACGGTGTGAGGCTGAGCCCCTTTGTGGCGATTGTGGACGTCCTCTACGTGAGGACCACCTCGGTGCGTCAATTGTCATGGCCTCCACTCGCCTAGATCTTTAGACTTCCCAACGTATCAGAAGGAAAAGAATATTCAGGAAATAAAATCTTTGGACCGTCTCTCTTATTCTGAGGCCAGGAAGAAGTATAACCGCCTCCATCCCGTGACGTTGACGACTTCGTTTGCCTCAGTCGTGTCCACTCCTTCCACAGTATCCTCGCTCCTATCCTGTCCCCCCTCCACCTCCTCACCCCATCCGGGGACTAAGCCTCCGCCTCCCAAATCCCTCCCTTCCAAATCCTCCTCCCTTGCGGCCCCTGCCCCCTCTGCCCCAGGGGCCACCCGTCCTCCTTCCCCTCCTCCACCTGAGAAGCGATCCTCTTCTCAGGCGTCCATCGGGGAAACGTTCCAGGCCCGGCTTCCGAGGTCCGGCGTTCCGAAACGGACCCCACGCGTGAGGACCTTCTTCGGGTCTAGCCCACCATCCCCGTGCCTCATCGGACTTCCAAGAAGGCCTCCAAGAAGTAGTCTTAATCCCCCTCTCCGCCCCGGCGCGTTTCGTCTGACGCTCCATCAGTGAGTCGCTGCTTCCGGCCGTCCTCAGTTTCGCCGGGACGCTCTGCTGCCAGGCGCTCAGCTGGCCTGTCGTTGGTGAATGATGCTGCCCCTCCTACGCAACCCAGGAATGCGGCCGCAGCTGGCGACGACTCAATGGAACAGAATCCGCCTCCCGCCGGTTGTAGCGTTGTTCCCTCGAAACCTGGCCCTCTGCAGCCGTCGAGGTGACCAGCTCTTCACCCGTTTCGTTCCCCCTTTTTTCTGACTAGCGATGGCTTTGTTACATTAGAACATAAGAGGTATTCGATCTAATCGGGAGGAATTACAACTGCTTCTCCGCCTGCATTGTCCGCTCGTTCTTGGTCTCCAGGAAACCAAGTTGCGCCCAACTGACCGTATTGCTTTTACCCACTATACGTCGGAGCGGTCTGACCTCACCCCTGTGGACGGTATTCCAGCTCATGGTGGGGTCATGTTGCTCGTTTGGGACGATGTCTATTACCATCCCATCCCATTGACCACCCCACTCCAAGCAACAGCTGTCCGTATTACTCTTTCTGCCTTTACTTTTTGTTTGTACTGTCTACACTCCATCGCCGTCCGCAGTTTGTCAGGCTCACATGATGCACCTGATTGTTCAGCTTCCTCCACCGTTTTTATTGTTTGGCGACTTCAATGCCCATCATCCCCTTTGAGGCTCTCGTGCATCCTGTCAGAGGGCTCCCTCTTGGCGGATGTCTTCAACCATCTCAATCTTGTCTGCTTCAATACTGGCGCCCCGACTTTCCTCTCGGACTCTACTCATACCTACTCCCACTTGGACCTCTCGATCTGTTCTACCACTCTTGCCCGTCGGTTCGAGTGGTATGTCCTTTCTGACACCTATTCGAGCGACCATTTCCCCTGTGTCGTTCGTCTCCTGCACCACACCCCATGCCCACGTCCTTCGAGCTGGAACATACCGAAAGCTGACTGGGGACTTTACTCCTCCCTGACGACCTTTCCGGACCACGATTTTCTCAGTTGTGACAGTCAGGTCGAATACCTCACGGCTGTTATTATCAATGCTGCCGAACGTTCCTTTCCTCGTACTACCTCTTCTTCACGTCGCGTTTCCGTCCCCTGGTGGAATGAGGCTTGTAGAGACGCTACCCGTGCTCGACGACGTGCTTTACGCACCTTTCGCCGCCATCCTACGTTGGCGAATTGTATTGGATACAAACGACTCAGAGCGCAATGCCGTAGAGCCATCAAAGACAGCAAAAAAGCTTGTCGGGCCTCTTTCACCAGTTCCTTTAACAGTTTTACTCCCTCTTCTGTCGTCTGGGGTGGCCTGCGCCGGCTGTCGGGCATTGAGGCCCACTCCTCGGTACCTGGCCTGACTTCAGGTAATGCGGTACTTGTTGATCCTGTGGATGTCTCCAACGCCTTCGGCCGCTTTTTCGCGGAGGTTTCAAGCTCCGCCCATTACCACCCTGCCTTCCTTCCCAGGAAAGAGGCAGAAGAGACTCGGCGACCTTCCTACCACTCGCTGAATCTGGAAAATTATAATGCCCCCTTTACTATGCGGGAACTCGAACGTGCACTTGCACTGTCCCGGTCCTCTGCTTCGGGGCCAGATGCCATCCACGTTCAGATGCTGACACACCTTTCTCCGGCAGGCAAAAGCTTTCTACTTTGTGCCTACAATCGCGTCTGGACCGAAGGTCAAGTCCCCATGCGTTGGCGTGACGCCGTCGTTGTTCCTATACCCAAACCGGGGAATGATAGACACCTTCCTTCTAGTTACCGCCCCATTTCTCTTACAAGCTGTGTCTGTAAGGTGATGGAGCGCATGGTTAACGCTCGGTTAGTTTGGATTCTTGAATCTCGACGGCTACTTACCAATGTTCAATGCGGCTTTCGTCGCCGCCGCTCCGCTGTTGACCACCTTGTGACCTTGTCGACATTCATCATGACCAACTTCTTCCGAAAGCGCCTAACGGTAGACGTGTTCTTCGATTTGGAGAAGGCTTATGATACCTGTTGGAGAGGAGGTATCCTCCGCACTATGCATAGGTGGGGTCTTCGCGGTCGCCTGCCCCTTTTTATAGATTCCTTTTTAACAGATCGAAAGTTTAGGGTACGTGTGGGTCCCGTACTGTCCGACGTCTTCCTCCAGGAGAACGGAGTGCCTCAGGGCTCCGTCTTGAGCGTAGCCCTTTTTGCCATAGCGATCAATCCAATTATGGATTGCATTCCACCTAATGTCTCAGGCTCTCTTTTTGTCGATGACTTCGCGATCTACTGCAGTGCCCACATAACACGCCTCCTGGAGCGCTGCCTTCAGCGTTGTCTTGACAGCCTATACTCATGGAGTATGGCTAATGGCTTCTGGTTCTCTGAAGAGAAGACGGTTTGCGTCAACTTTTGGCGATATAAAGCGTTCCTTCCGCCATCCTTACATCTCGGTCCCGTTGTTCTCCCATTCGTGGAAACAACTAAGTTTCTAGGGTTCATACTGGACAGGAAACATAGTAGGTCTCCGCACGTCTCTTATTTGGCTGCCTGTTGTACACGTTCCCTTAATGTCCTCAGAGTTCTTAGTGGTTCATCTTGGGGAGCGGATCGCACTGTCCTGCTTCGCTTCTATCGGTCCATAGTCCGATCAAAGCTGGATTATGGGAGCCTCGTCTACTCGTCTGCTCGGCCATCCCTCTTACGCCGTCTCAACTCCATCCACCATCAGGGGTTACGTCTTGCGACCGGAGCATTCTACACTAGTCCCGTCGAGAGTCTTTATGCTGAAGCTGCCGAATTACCATTGACCTACCGGAGCGACGTACTGCTTTGTCGGTATGCCTGCAGGCTGTTGTCAATGCCCGACCACCCCTCTTATCAGTCCTTCTTCACTGATTCTCTCGACCGTCAGTATGGGTTGTACGTGTCTGCCCTGCTGCCCCCTAGAGTCCGCTTTCGCCGCCTGCTTCGACAATTGGATTTTGCCCTCCCTACCACCTTCAGAGAGGGTGAGAGCCCGACACCACCTTCGCTCCAGGCTCCGGTTCATATTGATCTCGACCTCAGCTCGCTCCCGAAGGAGGGTACTCCGGCTGCAGTGCATTGCTCACGGTTTGTCGAACTACGTGCGCGACTTGCCAGTCACACCTTTATTTACACTGATGGCTCCAAAACTGACGATGGTGTCGGCTGTGCCTTTGTCGTCGGGGCCGTCACCTTTAAATACCGGCTCCTCGACCAGTGTTCCAGCTTTACGGCCGAGCTTTTTGCTCTCCATCAGGCCGTTCAGTATGCCCGCTGCCACCGCCATTCATCGTATGTACTCTGCTCTGATTCACTCAGTGCTGTTCAGAGCTTTGGAGCTCCATATCCGGTCCATCCCTTAGTGCAACGGATCCAGCAGTCCCTCCATTCTTTTGCTGGTGATGGCTCTCCTGTCAGCTTTCTGTGGGTTCCCGGCCATGTAGGATTGCCTGGGAATGAGGCTGCTGATGCTGATGCAGTCCTCCCATTGTGTCCCGCCATCTGACATTAGTGGGTTGTTTGTAAGAGGCTTGTGTCATTGTGGTGGGATACTTGGTCATCACTTCAAGTTAACAAGCTCCGGGCCGTAAAACCGTTCCCAACTGCTTGGACAACCTCCTCCCGACCATCTCGGAGAGAGGAGGTCCTTCTGACCAGGTTGCGGATTGGGCATTGCCGGTTTAGCTACCGCTACCTGCTCTCCGGTGACCCAGCCCCGCAGTGCCCTTGCGGTCATGCATTGAACAGTGCGCCATGTTTTATTGTTGTGTCCCCATTTTAGTCAATCTCGTGTTGTCCTGTCTCTGCCATCTACTTTACAGAATATTTTAGCTGATGACGCTCAAACAGCTGCTCATGTTCTTCGTTTTATTAATTTGACTGGCTTGTCCAAAGAATTTAACTCTTTCACTTATTTTATCTGCATCTTTGTAAGAACTTTCTGGTGTCCCCCCCCTTGAGTTTTACTAGATTCTATGTGCTCCTATAATTGTGACTGGGCGCTAATGACCTCAGTAGTTGAGCGCCCTTAAACACAAAAAAAATCAGTCCCCTAAACTTAGAATTACTTAAACCTAACTAAATTAAGGACATCACACACATCCATGCCCAAGGCAGGATTCGAAGCTGCGACCGTAGCAGCATCGCGCTTCCGGACTGAAGCGCCTAGAACCGCTCGGCCACAAAGGCTGTCTGTCTGTTAGAGACAAGATTCCTCTTCCCAGGTTTGCTCGAAGTATGGAGACCAATTGTTGCTTCAGTTTGTATGAAAGTTCAACATATTACTTTACCGTGATGATTTTACATGTTGTAAGTAGTCAATAATTAGGATACCTCCTTTAACCCAAAAGACGGTTTCGAGGAACATGTCTGCTGATCTTTGTGTTTCGAACTTCTTTGAACGTGAAGAACCACTGCGTCTCCATTCTTTGGAGTGTTCTATGGTCTTTGGATCATAAAAATATATCCATGTTTCACCCAAGTTGACGAGACGTACCAAAACGGAATCTCGGCGAAATTAGAGGAAAATGAGCTGTGAAGCAACCACTCGTTCACGCTTTTCGTCTGCATTGAGACATGTGGGAACCCATTTTGTTGAGACCTTTCCAATGTCCAGCATCTCATGAATAATATAACCCAGATTTCTCAGGATATGCCTAGGGTCTCTGCTATCTCTTTAGCAGTTAGTCCCCGGTCATCCAGGGTCACGGAATGAACAGCATCCATAGTTTCCGGAACTGTGGGTTGTGTCTGGCTTCCAGAACGCTCTACATCTTCGTTTCTGAAATGTCATGTTTTAAAGGCAGCAGCCCAGTTCTAGACAATGAAGCAGGAAGGGCAGCTGCGACCCTCTGCACCAGACATATACTGCTCAACAAAAGTCTGGAATGTTATCATAAAATGCAGTGTACGATACTAGTAGTCTTAATGATCTAGGTAGTTCATGTATTATCCAGCTAGAGCTCATACAATGGGTGTGTTTTCTACTGGCATTCTTTGTGGCCGTTTCCCAGTCATGTAAACATATCGCTGCAGCAGAGGCACAGCGCGAGCAGACCAGTACCAGCAACAGCTTCCTTCAGTTTGTCTTCAGCAGTGCGTAACATGCCACGTAGAGGCATACAGTACTTCGGTAGAGTTAGGATAGTGGCTTTGCTTTCAGCGGCTTATACACAAGATGTTGCCGATCGGTGACATGTCACTCAAAGTGGTGTGTCTAAGGTGCGGAAAATGTACAGAGATGTGGGAGATGCGAACGGTAGACCTCGCAGAGATCATTCTCGTATGACAACACCAACTCAGGATCATTTCCTCCTCCTGTTGGCTCGCAGTCGTCCAACATCAACTGCCACAAGTATTGGAAATGACTTCTCCAGAGCAAAACCGATTCGTATCTCAGACCAAACAGTGCAAGAAGATTGCATCAGGGTGGTCTTCATTCTAGAATACCAATGAGAAGTTTTGCACTGGAACCAACGGAACCGGCGTAATCGGAGGATCTTGCAGATCAACATTAGACCGTTGCAGAATGGAGAAATGTCATGCTTGTTGACGAGACCGGGATTGTTTGCGACCGGATACTAGATGTGTTAGGATTCAGTGTCAGCCAAGAGCGCCGATACCCTCACGAAGTCGATCCGTTTGCAGGGGAAGTGTAATGTTCTGGGCGGCAATAATGATGGGATGACACGCATCTCTAATTCCCTTTTACAGCGTACCCGCTACCTCCAAGAGGTCTTACAAACGACTATAATGGTCAACAGACGTGGAGGCGGTGACAACTTCATCCTAGTCGATGACAATGCAAGCCTCGGTATCTTCAAAGATGCAACATCAACCGAAACCACTGACCAGCACAGTCCCAACGCACGAGTGTAATTGAGCATATATGGGACATGTGCAGCGCCCGAATCCACCTACCAATCTTCAGGACCTCACTGAAGCTCCCCTTGAGGAGCGAGACTTCATACCCCTATATAAACTTTATGGTCTCATCCAGAGCATGCCTCGCGGAGTGGAAGTACTCGTCCGTGTTTGAGGAGGATATACTCATAAACATTGATAATCATCGTGATGAGATGAAGATTTTCACTGTTTTTGTTTTCAAGTTGTACACTGAGGAGAGATCCTGAGTTGTTTTGAAGTGATTTTTTTTTGTAACTAACCAAAATCGTTTCTGGTTTCAGAATGCATTATATTTATGTTGTTAATAAGGTATTGTACCAATCCCAATGAGTGTTGACCTACTCTAAGGAGTCATTGCAGTAAACTCTATGAATGAAACTTCCTGGCAGATTCTGGAAACTATGAAACTTGAAACTTTTCTTGAGTTGTGTATCATCATAAATTTTTTTGGCCCTAATCCCTTTAAAAAAATGTTTAATCACAACACGACTCTCTTTCATTGTTAATTCTTTATTTTTTGCGTTCAATTCTAACCTGCACAGAAAAATAAAAACCAGTGCTACTGCTACGCAAATACTGTCACGTATAGTGTAAAGAACAAAGTTAGATGCCGAAGCATCAGATTTAGTCTGTGTGCATTGTTAACTAGGAAGCAGCCAAGAACTTACCAGCACCTCCTTGTAGATCTAGATCGGCGCTCGACTCCATAGAATACTAACATTAATGCTACAGTTTCTGCGCATATCTCTAGGTGGTAATTCGTTTCTAGCGGTGCTGTTAACAACTCCACACTCATAAATACCGCGACGATGCGATTCGTGTCGCGTTATTTTGCAGTGATTACACGATGTTTAGAAACGCATTTGCTCTCCTTCCATCTTTTGACAAAGTGCCGGTGTCTCTCAGTCTATCTCCTTATATACTCACCGGTGGTGATTGCAGCCGGCCGTGGTGGTCTCGCGGTTCTAGGCGCGCAGTCCGGAACCGTGCGACTGCTACGCTCGCAGGTTCGAATCCTGCCTCGGGCATGGATGTGTGTGATGTCCTTAGGTTAGTTAGGTTTAAGTAGTTCTAAGTTCTAGGGGACTAATGACCACAGCAGTTGAGTCCCATAGTGCTCAGAGCCATTTGAACCATTTTGGTGATTGCAATTTAATTTTTTTTTTAATTTGTGGTAAGTGCTGAGGTCATCGGTCCCTAGGCTCACATACTACTTAATCTAACTTAAACTAACTAACCCTAAGGACAACACACACACCCATGCCCGAGGGAGGACACGAACCTCCGACGGGAAGAACCGTGCGAACCGTGGCAAGGCATCTAAGACCTCGCGGCTACCTAGCGCTGCTGCAATTTAATAGACATCACGTCAGATGAATAGCATTGTTAAGACGCAAGCGGTGTCCGTCTTGCAATGAAGAGACGTTGAACTTTCTTTGCAACTATGTGGACGAGTGCCGTACCATTGTCACACACTTTCAAGAAAGCACTTGGGAAGCGGGTAACATTTCGTGCTCTGTAGCGTCCGTGATGTGTTTAGAGTTCTCATCATCGCGACAGTCGGTCTCATTCATTGTATCCCATGCCGCCCTAGACCGCTTTGTGAGGCGTTTGTGTGGTACTAAACTACACTACTGGCCATTAAAATTGCTACACCACGAAGATAACGTGCTACACACGCGAAATTTAACCGACAGGAAGAAGATGCTGTGATATGCAAATGATTAGCTTTTCACAGCATTTACACAAGCTTGGCGCCGGTGGCCACACCTACAACGTGTTGACATGAGGAAAGTTTCCAACCGATTTCTCATACACAAACAGCAGTTGACCGGCGTTGCCTGGTGAAACGTGGTTGTGATGCCGCGTGTAAGGAGGAGAAATGTGAACCATCACCTTTCCGACTTTGACAAACGTCGGATTGTAGCCTATCGCGATTGCGGTTTATCGTATCGCGACATTGCTGTTCGCGTTGGTCGAGATCCAATGGCTGTTAGCAGAATATGGAATCGGTGGGTTCAGGAGGGTAATACGGAACACCGTGCTGGATCCCAAAGGCCTCGTATTACTATCAGTCGAGATGACAGGCATCCTATGCGCATGGCTGTAACGGATCGTGCAGCCACGTCTCGATCCCTGAGTCAACAGATGGGGACGTTTGCAAGACAACAACCATCTGCACGAGCGGTTTGACGTCGTTTGCAGCAGCATGGACTATCAGCTCGGAGACCATGGCTGCTGTTACACTTGACGTTACATCACAGACAGGAGCGCCTGCGATGGTGTACTCAACGATGAACCTGGGTGCGCGAATGGCAAAACGTCACTTTTCGGATGAATCCAGGTTCTGTTTACAGCATCATGACGGGCGTATGGGCGACATCGCGGTGAACGCACATTGGAAGCGTGTATTCGTCATCGTCATACTGGCGTATCACCCGGTGTGGTGGTATGGGCTGCCATCGGTTACACGTCTCGGTCACCTCTTGTTCGCATTGACGGCACTTTGAACAGTGGACGTTACATAACAGATGTGTTACGACCCGTGGCTCCACCCTTCATTCGATCCCTGCAAAACCCTACATTACAGCAGGATAATGCACGACCGCATGTTGCAGGTCCTCTACGGGCCTTTCTGGATACAGAAAATGTTCGACTGCTGCCCTGGCCAGCACATTCTCCAGATCTGTCACCAATTGAAAACATCTGGTCAATGGTGGCCGAGCAACTGGTTCGTCACAATACGCCAGTCACTACTCTTGATGAACTGTGGTATCGTGCAGAAGCTGCATGGACAGCTGTACCTGTACACGCCATCGACCCTCTGTATGACTCAATGCCCAGGCGTATCAAGGCCGTTATTAGGGCCAGAGGTGGTAGTTCTGGGTACTGATTTCTCAGGATCTATGCACCCAAATTGCGTGAAAATGTAATCACATGTCAGTTCCAGTATAATATATTTGTCCAATGAATACCCGTTTGTCATGTGCATTTCTTGTTGGTGTAGCAATTTTAATGGCCAGTAGTGTAGATAATGCAGCTTGTGGTATTAGTGTTCGCCTCCACAGCATTACCATCCAGTACTAAGTTTGTGAGCCGAGAGAGGGTCTAATATTGCTCCCGAGTCAACAAGCGACGCTGGCCACGAACGCGACATCCTGCAAACAACTGTCTAAAAGACCTTTTGCAATGGCGCTTGTTACTGAAATAGCGCCATGCGTCGCTTACGCAGCGATCAAAGAGTGTGGAAACGTCCGGTGTGAATTACGTCATCTCGCGGAGCACGAGTCGGTAAACGGTGTTCTCTCCTGGTCGTAGTTCACAGTGAAGACAATTCTCGTCTTCACCACACCAAAATAACTGAAAAGAAAAACTTCGCACTATTAGCTCATCATGTAGTGTACTTAAATCATTTAAGACTTCTGAACAAATCAGGATATAGATTTATTGATGCTTCTTTCGTTCAACAACATTAGTCTATCAATATTCCTGAATTTTTTCTTAGTTCAATACAGTGCCGTAAACTTTTTAAGGAGAAACTACTCTATTTGTTAAAGACCATTCACGTTGCGTATTGTCTCTTTTTGAGACGCCAGTGCTTAAGCATTGCTTTGTCATTACATTAGTAAGTTGACCTCCTAACAGGGTGGGTTAAGACTCCAAATTACAATTAATAAAATGTTCTCGGCTGTTATGACGCGGTCTAATGGATTTTACCTTAAAACCCAACGTTTCGTCCCCATCTGCGGAGGACTTTTTCAAGGGGGATCGTAGCTACTTTGAATGTACGATTCACACCCGGGCTCGCTACTGATTACAGCAAAATTCGATTCCGCTTGCTCCCACGCAGTGACGTCACGTCATATGTTTTGAACGCGCGAGCACAATTGGCCTTTGTCGTCTGTCGTCGTCCGGTATTGGCAGCACCCAATGGTGGAAGAGTGGTACACATTTTCCGCAGCATCGGAGTCCAGATGTCATTCAACTTCACGGCCTCTCCTTCTGTTGTGGTTGGCAGGAGAGCCAACCGTGTTTTTCTAAAGGAAGCCTAAATGCACGCGTCTCAGCTCACGCAGGCTGGCGTGAGGTCTGGAACATGACAAGGGAATTAGATTTGAGAAAAACGGACGTAGCTGGTGGAATACCTAACTTTAATCCATTAATGACGAACGTCGCTCTTTATGGTACATGATTCACAATATCAATAGTACGGATACTGGCGCCTTGCTAGGTCGTAGCAAATAACGTAGCTGAAGGCTATGCTAACTATCGTCTCGGCAAATGAGAGCGTAGAAGTCAGTGAACCATTGCTAGCAAAGTCGGCTGCACAACTGGGGCGAGTGCTAGGAAGTCTCTCTAGACCTGCCGTGTGGCGGCGCTCGGTCTGCAATCACTGATAGTGGCGACACGCGGGTCCGACGTATACTACCGGACCGCGGCCGATTTGAAGGCTACCACCTAGCAAGTGTGGTGTCTGGCGGTGACACCACACCTTCCTATTAAAATTCGTGGGGTGTTTTAAAATCTCTGTGGCCTTTCTGCATAACATTTCGTGATATCCGTTTATGGGTGGCACTACTTGAGTGCTATCAAAATGAGTGTGGTGAGATATTTTAATTCTGCTTCTAGCAGCTCTCGTTCGCAGATTTTCTTTATTCTATCCGGCAACGTTTTTATGGTGCCTCACTTTTGTAATGCGTGGTGGTTCGAATCCCGGTGTAGATAACAGTCTGTGCCGTTAGGTTTCCGGTGAACAGTGTGGTCGAAGCTACCATCATCTTTCTTGACAACTAGCATATCAAGAAAATCCAAGCTTGCGCCGTCTCCTCCTCCATGGTCAACTGAATCGTCGGATTGATCCCGTTGAGATGTTTGTGAAAACGATCCAGTTACTCTGTATGGTTGGAGGGGGGGAGGGTTGTTTTTGCTTGCTTATTCTTGAATTGAGAACAACTGTGTGAGGCGAAGTGGCAAGTTTAATGCCGCAATATTTCGTACCAAGTTACAGCTTTTTACACAGTTTTCAACTCGCCAACATAAAAACAGCGCAATGGATAACGCATCTTGCAAACATCAAAAAGTGAAATAAGTTTACACACAACAATGTTAAATATTAACTCTCTGAAAGAACATTTATCTTAATCACAATATTATGAAAGTTTAATTGGATGTTTCTTTACAAAATTGCTCCAACACATACGTTATGATATTGGTCTGTACTACGAAAATCATCTGATTCCTGTTCAAAGTTCGGTACTATTTAGGATGACAATCAAGTCTACGGTGGATGGTTAGCCAAGTGACAAATGTGAGCGCAAGATTACCCAAGGCCGCTCGAGCTTACAGTAGACGCAAGCTGGTGAACCAACAAAGTTTACGCCTCTGCATGCGGTATTTACCTTAAGCTGCTACGTGCTGCTGTCTGCAAGGCCGCTCTCTCCCACTGAAATTCCTACAAAAGTAATCTGGCCTTTGCTGAACTTTCCAACAGAAACTTTCTCTATGTTTCTCGTTGTGCAAGAAAACATGTACTCAGCCCTAGTCTTATTATTTGGTGATGTACACGCGCGTGGTTGGAGAAGCGTACATATTTTAGTGTCCTCTCAGTTCTCGCAAGAACAATTAACTAATCTGGCTGGTTCGTTTCTTCACAGTTGGAGCTAAAGTTGCTACAGCTAATTTTAGCTGGAGTGCAGCCGCTGTAAACGCGGTGTCCACACAAATTTCTTCTCTGCGTCATACGGAGTGTTAAGCGCTCCGTTCTGCACGTGACGCCAGTTCAGAGAAGAGTCCCCGCACAAAATTTCTCTCTTGTCCTACGCGTGGCAGAACTGCCTCCCTCCACTTGGGTTCCTTTTTCATGTCACGGCTTTTTCCAACCAAAAGGAGTGTTCCTCGTATTTTGTAGAAACACACTCTACCAATCACAACGTCCCTCCTATCAAACTGCGTCGAAACTTCAGTAGTTTTCTCCTTCCTAGTGAGTTTCCACCAATCGGACATTTTGTGTCCATTCTAGACACCTAAAGTACATTGACCTTACCGTGTGTCACACTCGCTGTACGAAAATGCGTCACTTGCTTTTGTTGGTATCCCATTGGAATTTCGCAGTTTTCTAAAGCTTCTTCTCTGCGCTTGTATCGATGCCCTCGCTACAGGCGGCCGTCCAGCTTGAATCACCTCGCCCAGGGTCTCTGTCCTCCTTCCTGCCACCACTTTACCTGGTTACTGGTATAACTCCCGCAGCGTGGCTTCGCTACGCCATTGTGGAGCTGGTTTTTCAAAACTAAAGGCGACTTGACTCGCGTTCCCTGTTCTACCTTCCGCTCAAAGACTTGCATTGTATAGCAATGGTGTGTTAATTACCATCGATTGACTGTCATCCCTTTTTGCATTACATATTGGTAGGCAAATGTTCTCATAACTGTCGATTTACGTTAGGTGTCATCGTCACCTTCTCATTGCGATTTGTAAAGGTCTCATGTAAGGTGCGAATCTGACCATTTATTCTGCCACCTTATACCTCCATACCAAGAGTCCACAAAACAAATGTATCATCCACGTACCGGAACTAAATATTCGGTTTCTTGTTCGCAGTATCCAATGTCTGCTCCTCGAATTTTTCGGTAAAGAAGTCCGCTATAACCGGGCTTAAGGGGCTCTCCTTAGCGATGCCATCAATTTGTTCATAGAACTCATCGTTCCATTTGAAATACGAGTTTGTGAGGCAATATTTAAACAGTTCTGCAACATCTGGAGGAAAAATCCGATTCAGCTGTTGCAACACTTCACTGAGCGGCACCAGAGTGAATGATGGTACCACATCAAAACTAACTAATATGTCCTGTGGTTGTATGCCGTTTAATTTACTGAAAATGTGCCGAATTCAGGATTTACGAATCCGATCGTTCCACATACGAATGTAGTATGTTGTCAGGATCTTGGCAGTAGTTGAGTTTTAGGGTGAAAGCCATTCGACCACGGCATAACAATCCGGAACATTTTATTAATATTTTATTATCTGTTACATTTCCGGCCATGAAAGTTTACATTGTACAATAACAATCGAACCGGACGTCTGATTTCATTCGTGACGTAATGACTTGAAGATATTCATTTTGCTTTTATATTACTTTTGGAATGTTGGGTTCCTAAGGGGCCAAACTGCTGAGGTCATTGGTCCCTTAATTTACACACTATTTAATCTTACTTACGCTAAGAACAAGACACACACACCCGTGCCCGAGGGAGGACTCTAACCTCCGACGGGAGGGGCCGCTCAAATCGTGACATGGCGCCTCTAACCGCAGTTTGGTTGTAAATTGGTGAAGCCAACGAAATAACTACAGTTCTTGCATACCGAATTCCGATGAATGGTTTATATTCATTTCGATGATGTTGTGGGTCAGAGTAGACAGGTGGTATCAATAGGTGAAGTATTTCCAACTGAAACCATTTCTGTAAATATACACCAAAGCCCAAAAGAAGAGTAACGTTATACATAAATGACATATATTATTACTTAGAGAAAAAGGTTGTAAGCCTCCTATTCTTTAATGAAATTCGGATTACATGCAAAGGTGTCTTAGAATACGACTTGAATAAATTGACCTTTTTCGTTTAATGTTTGTGCCCATGAAATCGTGTAACACTACCTGGCTGCACTTTAAGGAAATACACTGAAGCGCCAAAGAAAATGGTATAGGGATGCGTATTCAAATACAGAGATATGTAAACAGGCAGAATACCACGCTCCGGTCGGCGACCCCTATACAAGAAAATAAGTGTCTGGCGCAGTAGTTAGATCGGTTACTGCTGCTACAATGACAGATTATCAAGATTTAAGAGATTTTGAACGTGGTGTCACAGTCGGCACACGAGCGATGGAACACAGCATCTCCGGGGTAGCGATGAAGGAGGATTTTGCCGTATGACAATTTTCCGAGTGTACCTTGAATATCGGGGATCCGGTAAAACATCAAATCTATGACATCGCTGGGGCTGGAAAAAGATCCTGCAATAACGGGATCAACGACGTCTGGAGAAAATCGTTCACCGTGACACTAGTGCAACCCTTCCGCAAATTGCTGCAGATTTCGATGCTGGGCCAACAACAAGTGTCAGCGCGTGAACCATTCAATGAAACATCATCGATATGGGCTCTCGGAGCCGAAGGCCCATTCGTGGGCCCTTGATGACTGCACGACACAAAGCTCTACGCCTCGCCTGGGTCCATCAGCACCGACATTGGACTGTTGATGACTGGAAACATATTTCCTGGTCTTACGAGTCTTGTTTCAAATCGTACCTAGCGGATGGACGTGTACGGGTATGGAGACAACCTCATGAATTCATGGACCCTGCATGTCAGCAGGGGACTGTTCAAGCTGTTGGTTGCTCTGTAATGGTATGGGACGTGTGAAAATGGAGTGATATGGAACTCCTGATACGTCTAAATACGCCCCTGACAGGTGACACGTACGTAGCACCCTGTCCGATCACCTGCATCCATTTATGTCCATTGCGCATTCCGACGGAATGCGACCCCCACACGTCCAGAATTGCTACAGAGTGTCTCCAGGAACATTCTTCTGAGTTTAAACACTTCCACTGGCCACCAAACACCGCAGACATAAACATTATTGAATACATCTGGGATGCCTTGCAACGTGCTGTTCAGAAGAGATCTTCACCCCTCGTACTCTTACGGATTTATGGACAGCCGTGCAAGATTCTTGGTGCCAATTCCCTCCAGCACTACTTTAGACATCAGTCTAGTCCATGTCACGTCGTGTGTTGCTGCGCTTCTGCGTGCTCGCGGGAGCCCTGCACGATGTGAGGCAGGTGTACCAGTTTCTTCGGCTCTTTAGCGTATAATAAAAGAACAAAAGAAGTAACCTTCACTTCAACAAGTGAACTCTGTCTGAATTTTTGCACAGCCACATTTGGAAAATTCAATACACCAATAAATAAAGAGAAACAAATTCTGGTAAAAGCTATCTACGTTGTGGAGACCCAGCGTCCTCAGAAGAAGTGATCGTACAAGTATCATTCAATAGTACAAAAATCAAAGAGTGTAAAGACTTTTACTGTGATTTTATGAAAAGACATGAAGACTTGAGGCTGAGGATAGCTGAAACTCCGAGTTTGCAGCGAGCAGCAAGTTTCGGCAAACGGAATAACTTGACGTTCTTTGACAGATCAGGTGAACTGATGAAAGTTCAAGTTTATAACCATCCAATAAAACATTTTTGCAGCAAAAATGCTTCTTTCCACACTACAACTTCATGTGCAATAGAACTTTTCAAAATTTTGAACGCTCTAAATGCAATGTGTGGAAAAAATATTTAGAAATCAATGAATGCATATTCTTATGAGATCGAGTTTTGTAATTCTACTAACTAACGTATCATAGTATTGCTTAGTGTGAAGACTGTTCCAATACAATCTTCAGTAAAGATTAGGAATCACGCTCTACTCGAGTTTCTCCCACTAGATTGCGTCTTCAATAACAGTTTAATTGAAGAAGACCTGAAACATTTCTGATATCGTCTCGTCGGCAGATTAATTGTGTCTCTGAATCTAACAACTGTGTTAATGACGAACTCAGCGAATTACATAGATCGCCTCTCAGAGAAATTGGAAAGTCAAACCCTAGTACTGACAACATGCAGTTGAAGGTAACATGCTGTTTACAGTAAGCGCTAGTTCGCAGCGCTGCTAGACACTATGCTGACGCACTTACTAAACCAGTCATCCTGCAGACATTTATTTAAGGATCTATGGATATTCACATTAGCTTCTCAGTATATATACTCTCTTATGAAATTTGTTATTAACAACCAAACCCAATTCAAAAGTAATATCAGTGTGCATAACTACAATACTAGGAGAAAGGATGATCTTCACTATTCAAGATTAAATCTAACTTTGGCACAGAAAGGGGTGAATTATACTGCCACTAAAGTCTTTGGTCATTTACCAAATAGTATCAAAAGTCTGACAGATAACCAACAAGTATTTAAGAAGAAATTAAAAGAATTTCTGAATGACAACTCCTTCTACTCCGTAGAGGAATTTTTAGGTATAAATTAAGAAAAAAAAAGAAAACAAACCAAACAAAAAAAAATATAAAAATAAATAAAAAAGTTGTTATATTAACTTAATAATGTTGTTAAATTAACTTAACTATGTCATTAATTGGAAAATTTGACTCGTTCCACATCATTACGAAACATTGCATTCGTGATCCATGGAACTTGTATTAATCTAATCTAATCTAGTCAAACTCACCTCACCTTCCTCCAGTGCAGTTACCAGTACGCTGCACTCCAACAAGTGAGTTCTGTCTAAATTTTCTACACAACCACATTTGAGAAAATTCACTACACCTAAAAATCAAGAGAAACAAATTCTGGTAAAAGCTATCTACATTGTGGAGACCCAGTGTCCTCAGTAAAAGTGATTGTACATTTATAAATATATTGAAACCACATCAAAAACGGCCCTTATCAGAATTCACACAGCTCACTCACACTAGTGTAGCGATATCAGTGGCTCAGAAGTCACACACGAAAACTTTCATCACGTAAGAGTTTTTTTGTATAAACGCTACAATGCAGCTAATCTATGTTGAAAAGATTCTGCTAATGCCATTTGCCATGAAGGACTTATCACACATCGCCAGGGTAGTTTGGAAAAGCGTGAAATAATTGGTTATATACTCTCCAAACACATTGAACGCCAGTAAATTGCAAGTCGTGACCAATAGACCATCAGCGATGACAATATAACAACATTTTAGCTGTATGCTGCGCCCAACGTACCTTCATACTCTGGAGTGATGAGCCGCACACGTCACAAGCGTCGCTCAACAACTACTTAAGTGTAAGCCCCAGCAGTTTACAGGAATGTAAGTAAACACATTTTTAAAGCTCGCTCAATACCTCACCTTCTCCTACCTTTCAGTTTACAGGAGCCGACCCACGGGCCGCCTACCATATGGGACGGAATACGGTGGACATCTCGTAGTTCTAGCGATAAACTTGCCAGAAGAATGGTTAGTTGTTTCGCATGTTCGGTATACAGAATGGAACAAAAGTCACAAAGAGGTTATAATTGTGAGGAACTATTTTGTTTATTTTGTTCTTTCTTTTGTTTCAGTTTCTGACAGAGGAGGGACGGGAGGTTGACCATGCGACCAGCAAGTAGTCTGAAATATCAGTGTATAATACTGATAAATAAGAAAGTTAATCATAGGTCTAGTGAACTTATGTCGATCGATCGTCTTCAATTTCCTTATTCCTCTGCACTCGTTTATTTCGATATCTGCCATTTTCATAGCTCCGAGACGATCGAAAGTAGGAACAGGTCTGCAGTCAGAGACATGACGTGCGCTATGACCACTCTGTGCACCCTCAAGATGATGAATAAACGATTTAAACAGTGAGGTGCAATAATTAAGAAAAATAATTAGCTGAAAGACGTGTTAATCGAGACAGTATTTTATTACAAAAAGAATGTTGAAAACAGAATAGCGATCGGAGTATATGTAGTTGAGAGAATTGACTAGGTGGTGGATGAAGCCCGAGGTGGCAAGATAGCGTGTTCAGGGGCAGACGTAACCGGCGGTCCCCGGTATTGTAAGCCTGGTGGCTAAGACAGCGAGATATGGAATGTGGAGGAGCAGGCGCAGTGATCCTGAAAAAGGATCCTGATCAAAAGTTTAGACGTGGTTTCCAGGGGCGGACATCCCTTCACTTTCTATCCTGTACATATGTGCCTAAGCTGACTCAGCCCAAGGGATAAGTAGTTTACCTTAAATTTTGTTATTGTGGATAGTAGAGAAGTTACACATTTATTAAAGTAATTTGTAGTGTTGGCCTCCATGTTAGTCAGTAGCAGATAGCAAACAGGGTAAACTGCAGTGTATTGGGAATAGCGAGGAGACATACCATTGTTAAAGACAGACGCAGCTCGGAACTTGAACCGGGCGGTTGTCAGACAGGCGCTGCTCCGTCTTGATTGCACAATAAGGGGAATCCCCCCCCCCCCTCCTCCCCCATCACGACCCTCTCAGATTTAGTTGTAAGATGGCCCAGTGGACAGCCCGTCAAAAACTGAACACAGAAGAAGCACGGAAGTAGGAAAGAGTGTAGTAAGCAACAAAATAGAAACAGTGAACGGTCGAGGAACAAGAAGTGCAATAAAGAACAGATTGAAACACCAACGGCGTCGTGGGTAAGTGGACTGTGGAGCGGGCGAACCGAGTTCAAAGCTCTCTTGTGCCATTTTCTTTTTTCCACAACCTTACGAACTGTCCGTACAGTCATTTTAATATTTGCTCTCTTTCTGTAGTCGTGTCAGTTTTCATGATGTATAATGGTTATGGAATATTGTCGCAGAAGAAGCTGAATAGCACATTCGCCATGGTGTAGTGGTTATGATACTAGACTGTTGCGTGGAAGGTCGTGAGTTCAACACAGTCCGCTGTTAGCACCGGTGAGCCAAGGTCGTAATGCCTGTGTCCCCCTGTTATCGTACCGCTCGCACGAGTGTTTACTATTTACCTTCTGCTGCGGCGTGTGTCACACGTCCGTGTCTCGGTAGTGCAATGGCGCACTCGTACGCAAGTCCACAACTAAGGCCGGTTGCACACACGTGGTGCACAGGAGTTAGACCTTGCACATTAAGCGGAAGAAAAAACGAGCAGTAAATCTTCCGTCGGCGGTAGCTGTGTGACCGCCGGCTGCCACTGGCGCCGACGGCAATTCCACCACCACAGCCAAAGTAGTGGCGCACTTGATCAAATGCACGCTTACACACGTAGCGATTTTTCTACCGTCGACAGCTGTTTTGTTCAGTGTGAATAGATCATGGTGTTCACAGTTGTTAAATGGTTTACTCTTTCAGACATGAGTAATCTAGAAATAGATAATGAAAGGCCTGTTCTGTGGGACAAAACCCTCGACATATACAAAGACCGAGATGCTACCAGAAACGCTTGGCATGAAGTTTTCAAGGGAATTCATAGCGACTTTGATGTGTTTGACGAAAGGGAGAGGAATCATTTTGGTAAGTACTTGCTTTTTCACACATATGTACTAGAAGAAACAAGATTTATAGATTCTAGAAATGATGGCGCTCACTCTTTGCAATGGAACAGGATCTTCATATTACAGGCTTTTCCTGACAATTTTTTTTATTATCATGACAGCCATGGTGGGCTATTATTAACAAATGTTTTATTTTATAAAAACGAACATTTTTGAAAAAAACATTAACAATGTCGCATTTTTAAAAGTATTATTTTTGCAACTTACTTCTTGTAATGCAATAACGAAAAATAAGTCGTGTACTGGAATGCTTGGGTTCAATGTGAAGGTGGTCTCTTGAACAGTTACCTGTTCTCGACATCATGCCGTTCGGAATGCCCTTATATCATGGGCTTCTGCCAGGAAACGCTTCCCAGACTTGAAACAAAATATTTACACAGAATGCCTCTCACACTATTTGCTTTGAGGCCTCCTCTTACAGCATTTTCTGTCTGAATATCTTTCAGCCCTATAATTGACGTTGTATCCTCAACAGTGTATCCATCTCTATCCCTAACATAATTATGAAGAATAATGCAGGCTTTAACAATGTCATTGGCAAAATGTGGTTGGACATTTAATGTTCGATGGAGTATTATCCATTTGTTAGTAAGAATGCCGAAAGCACATTTTATGTACCTCCTTGTGCGGCGCAGACGATAGTTGAAGATTTGTTTGTCGATTGTTAAATGTGTTACAGAATAAGGCCTTAGCAGATGTTTATGTAGCCCAAATGCTGCATCACCAAGAAAAAAATGTGGCACTTTCGGACTTTCTGTGTCTGGTAGGCACTTCTCATCAGGCAGATTTTTTGAACTACTTTCAACAGATTTCCATATCTGGGTCTATTTAAAAATCGATGAGTCACACTCTTTTCCATAGCTACCAATATGAAGGTCGGTGAAAGTACATCCACTTGGTAGATGTCTGAAATAAAGTTATTTAAAATGTGAAGAGTTAACGAATTATTATTCACAAATTTTTTGTAATGTAAAATAACTATTGTGTATTTTTTTTGTAGCTAATGTAGGCGTTAATTATTTTCATTTTTGGGTAAGGAAGTGATAAAACGATGGAAACATTTGCTTGACGCCTTCGCCAAGGCTGAAAAAAAGGGCAAAAGAAAGCAAAACTAGTGGCTCACAAGCTACAAAAAAAGAAAGTACATATTTCATGACGAACTCCAGTTTTTAAAAAAGTATACGAAACAACGGACATTACAGAAAGTTTCAGCGTAGAAGAAAAGAACAAGGATGAAACAGATGCCCCTTCGCAACCTCGTCAGAACACAGAACATGAAGTAAACCTAACAACTGGAGCAAAGGAAAAACCTCTGTCCGCCAATCAAGCTCGAAAGAAGTACAGGAAAACGGACGCAATAGAGCTGAGGCTTTTAAAGCCATTGGAAAAAAATAGAACCTGAGAAACCAAACTCCCAAATGTCCTTCTACCACAGTCTGCTACCACGTACTGAGAAGTTTGAAAATAATGAATGGCTATAGTTTCAAATGGAAGTTCTTAGAATGATTTCCAATATTAAGAATCAGAAGGTTGCGCCTCATCACTATCAAAGCGACACCACACAATCCGTTTCCCACATCCAGCAACAGAGCCAATCAACGCCATACCATCTCCAACAACAGACCAATCCACTGCCATCTCAACAACATTTAACTATCACTTCACAGTACTCACAACCACTACATGTCCCACATTATCCCCCACCAACGATTCCCTTAGTTTCAACTCAAAATGCACTATTTACTCCAGTATCCCAGCCAGGGCCAACGCATTCTGCATTCAGAACTCTGCCTTTGTATCCGTCACAAGTTATACATTTCCCAAATTACGACCCACCATCGATTCCGTCGGTGTCTACCGTAGATGAACTACCTACTCCACCTTCCCAACCCACAAAGGAAAAAAAATCTGCAGCTGAACATTATGAAAATTTTCCTGTGAGTGTTGAAGGAGATTTGGAAGTAGTTCTTCAGTAAATTCGAATTCGTCCACTACAATGGACATCAATTTGTAATACTATACTGTGTACCAATGTGTGTTTGTTTATTTAAAGTTTTGGTGATGTAGGTATTTTGTATCTTTCTTCGGAATTTTATCAGTAAATACTGTTACTTTAAAACTAGTTTGAAAATGATTATCCCAAACTTACCTCAGTGTTATTGCCAGCATTTCTACAGGCTGAATACAATTCCTCATTTTGGTATTTTTCCTCTGGATAGTATCGTTCTACCGTCCATGGAGCCTGTCAAAGGCAGACTCCGACATTCTGAAATAATTGAAGGATTTCGTGTCATTCTGCCTACCTATTCAAACAACGCGTAGAAAGCTCCAGCCTCCCTTCTTCTTTCATTAATTGGATGAACCCAAATTAATCGATTATTTCTTCTTTTCATTGGTCGACGTAATAACAATAAACTTATAATTCGCACTCTGTTCATTTCAGACGATACCGTGTGTTTAAAAGCAACAAATACTTCAAATAAAGTAGTAAACTTATGTGAGCTGGTTTGATCATGAACGAGCACTGCCAGTAAAAAACTGCCTGACTCTTTTAGATGTCCAAGGGCACCGCAAAGCCAATAAATAGCCTGCAACACAGTAAGCTGCATTCGACGGGAGATTTTACCTCCGTGAGTATAAACGCTGGAGTTCTGCGAGCGGCGACGGTCAACTGACCGCGGAGGAAAAAATCCGCCGTGTGTGCAACCGGCCTAAGATCACATTTCAAGTGGACTACGGAAGATCTCGAGCACTTGACATTGAACGTTTCATCCGAGAAAAACTTCATATTGCACCTCAAGACATCATTGGGATCCACTTTTCTACAACACAAAGTGTCGTATACATAAAACTGATCAATGAAAAGGCGTGCACTGATGTGTGACGACACACTCATGGACTTAAATTTAAGTATCCTGATGGCCACATAGGAACTGTCACGATTGACCACGCTGGATTAGGCCTTCGCACTCTGATGGTCTTCAAGCTGCCAATCGAAGTCCCGCCAGATGTTGTGATGACAGCTTTAAAACCGTACGGCAAAGTGCTAAGCCACCTGACTGAAAAATGGCAAACGTTTGAGACATACCTCGTCTTAAACGAAGTGCGACAAATTAAGATTGAACTGACGAAGCATGTGCTATCCTATTTAATAATTGGCGGCTGCAGAGCCTTTGTCGTGTACGACGGACAACCGCGTACTTCCACCGGCTATGGCCAGGAAGGACATGTCTGATCGGCCTGCATTCAACGTCGACTGACTCAGACACCGGTTGGTTAAGTTCCATCCTCGGCGACGCCTATTTCACTCCCCATCACGTACGCAGCGGCTGCAACCGCAACAGCTGTTCCTGCCCAGGATCGTAACACCATATTGGTCAGTGGTCGATGACAGTGTGGCGGACAGCATATCCCCCTCTACGATGTCATCGACAGACTTGCCTCAAGACGGCGACAATTGTGCCACCGACACGAGCCTAAAGAGAAGATGGAAGTAGAAACGGAAATTGTCCCGACTTCTGCCTTCCTACCAATGGAGACAGCGTCAGACGATTGCCGCCCGCACTCTGACACAGAACATAACCGAAAACAACGGTCCACTCGAAATCGCAAGTAACAGCGCCATACGCCATCCGATGATTGCCTGCTTCGGATGTGTCACCCAGACGAATATCCGGCGTCGGACGACACTCAGGACTCTACCACCACAACTCACCCTTCCCGTCACGATGCTACGGCGAATACAATTTCTGAGCCTCGGTCTGACAACAGCACTTCTACTACTGGACATGGGCGCGAGCGCTCTACTGACCGCACTAATCAACAGTTACCAATTGCTGCATCTGATTCTTGGGCGGATGATGTCGAGGTTGAGCCACGGCACCAGGAGGATGCCGAGGGCAGAGATGTTCCCTCGGCTGTACCCAGCGCCGACCAACCACAGTGACTACGGCTGTAACGTCAGCCTCTGTGGGGCAGCCCCTGCCGCCCACACCTGGCCTCCTAAACAACCCAGTTGGCGACCTGGCTGACCAAACATACCGTATAGCGACGATTAGCATCAATAACGTACGTGCCCGACATAAACTAGAGATGCTACAGGATCTGCTCAACGCAGCAGACATCGACATTGCGCTCCTTCGAGAGGTGTATGTCGCAGACTTCAAGGGACCCTATGGCTACAAGACTTGGGTCTCACATTCGTCGGCCAATGGCAGTGTTCTGGCGATCCTCCTCCGCGAAGGTACATCAGCAGACCTCCTTCGAGAGGTGTATGTCGCAGACTTCAAGGGACCCTATGGCTACAAGACTTGGGTCTCACATTCGTCGGCCAATGGCGGTGTTCTGGCGATCCTCCTCCACGAAGGTACATCAGCAGAAGACGTCGAGTATCTCCCTAACGCCTCGGGCATGGTTCTTACTATCCAAGGAGTCATACTTATTAACATCTATGCACTGTCAGGATCTGGTCGGCGTCGCGAACGATCCACCTTTTTCGCTCATACAATCACGCCCCTCTTTATGGGCCGTCAGGACGCCTTGATATTCGGAGCGGACTTCAACTGTAGCCAAGCACCTAAGGATCAGTTACCACATCATTATCCCTGCACAGAACTTGCAACAATTATAAATAATCTACAATTGGTGGACTCGTGGGAACATGTTTGTGGGAATCGGTCTGGATTTACACCCTACACCAGCCATTCCTCCAGCCGTATCGACCGGATTTACAACTCGCGCTCCATAGCTGTGCGGACGAGAGCTGCCGAAGTTTGGCCCACAGCGTTTTCTGACCACGAGGCCTACATCTGCGTCATTACCCTCGGCCGCCAGAAGGTATGGCACAGCCGTGGTCCTTGGAAGTTGAACGTCACTCACCTAGTCTCCCAGGAATGCCGCCACCTTATAGAGAACACGTGGGGTTCTTGTAGCCGCTGGCGTGGCACCTACCGGTCTACACTGTCGTGGTAGCTACTTTGCGCCCAGCCAGTCCTCCGGAAGACCTTGATAGGCTACGGCCGAGATGTTGCAGCATGGAAGAGACATACCATGGACTTTTACTACAGCATCTTAAGGGAATGTACATCATTGCCAAACTCACCTGCACGGCCGGTGACGGTGAACCGTGCCAAGGCACAGATCATCAGATTAACATGTTGCCACCTTGAAGGTGCGATCGTCACAGCGCGCACTCAAGACAGAGTGGCCCAGGAGGAACCGACTATGTACCACGTCATTGCAGAACGAGGGCGCCGACGCAGGACACTGATCCAAGCTATCACGACGGAAGACAGACGACGCCTTGATAACCAGCGCGATATAGGAAACGCCCTTCATGATCACTACACTAGGCTGTACTCGGAACATCGACATCCCCCAGAGGTGATCGCCGAACTCTCTCAACTCACTTATGGCACGATCTCTCCGACGGCGGCAGCGGATTTGACTGCAGATGTAACGGAAGAGGAAATCATTGAAGCAATACAGGCGGGGGCTGCTCATAAGTCCCCGGGACCTGATGGCCTTCCTCTGGAATTTTACCGGGTATATCAACAATTGCTGGCACCAGCATGGACTGATATTTGCCGTGATCTTATGTTTCCCACGACGCAGGTCCCTGGGGCTTTCCTAGAAGGACTGATTGTGCCCATACACAAACCACGAAGCGGATCCAGGGTCAGTGATTATCGCCCCTTGACCTTACTCAACAGTGACTTGAAGATCGCGCTAGACAAAGCTCGCCAACTGCCAGGAGTTTTGGCCTCGCTCGACTTCAGCCAGGCCTTTGACAGAGTCGACCACACATTTTTGATGGAGGTACTACGACACGTGGGGTATCCGGACATCATAGTTAAGGTATTGATGCGTCTCCTACGCGGCGCGACGTCCAAGATGTTATATAATGGCCGTCTCACGCCGCCGATACAGATCCAGCGATCTTTCGGCGATATTGTACGCCCTCGTCTTGGAACCACTCCTCTGCGGCCTCCGACGACGCCTGACTGGGATGTCCCTTGGTGGACACACTTTTTGCTGCACTGCCTATGCGGATGATATGGTAATCCTTCTTCGCACTAATGATGATGTTCGCGCAGCACGGGCGTGGGTGGCGACCTACGGCGCAGCATCGGGGAGCCATCTCAATCCCCACAAATCACACTCCCTGTCTATAGGCAGAGGCACCGCTACGAATCAGTGACACAATCCGCTGTCTTGGCACTGAATTTACATCTGAAATGAAGCGTTCAACAGCCCTTAACTACAGGCGTTTACTGAATCAGATGAAAGCAGGAATAAGTGACCACCGTCTGAGACATCTAGACCTCCTGCAACGGACTCTATATGCTAACGCCTATTTGGCGTCACGTATCCCCCATTTTGCACAGATACTCCCGATACCACCTACCCTGGCTCATTGCATGTTGGCGGTTTTGGGATCGTTTGTTAATACGGGCATGTTATTTAAGATTCGTTACGAGTCCCTAACCTTCCCGAGGAGCAGAGAGGGTTTAGGCCTTTGTCATGTTCAGAACAGAGCGAAGGCCCTGTTCGTCAGCTGTCACCTGCAACTGTGGCGACGAAGTCCGACGTGCCTCACAAGTCCCTTACTGGAGGCCTTACGACCAATCTCCCTCGCACCCCCAGTGATGATATCGGACATCCCAGCACCTTTCTTCTACATTAGCCAATTCTTCCTTGAATTAAGCTACATCCGCACCGCACTATTACCCACACCCTTGATGACGAGGGCGATATATGATACCATGCAAATGAACAGGACGCCGAATGTGATTGAAAGCAAACACCCCACTACAAAGAAGCGTGCTGTGTGATAGGCAGTGATTGCCACCACCCTTGATACTGACGTGCCATCTGCATGGTACGTAACTGTTAATGGCAAACCGTTATGCCAGTCCCTCCTACATCACATCCACCTCGCCGATTCACCCTTGTGCGCCACATGCCAAGTGACTGACACGTATGAACATCGTTTCCAATGCGAGTCGGCAATGGACGTTTGGTATTTGGTGCGTCAGATATTGGCTTTTCTCACACGCAATGCTTCCGACAGGATAACTACCCGATCACTTCTTTTCCCCGATGAGATGTGTTTCCCAAGAGCAAAAACGAACTCTGTGACGTGGATTAGCGGCCACGCTGTTCACAACCTATTCGGTAATGGCGAAAAGACAGTATCCGATTTTTGGTATTACCTAAACGAACGACACTGTGCGATCGTCAAGAACCCTAAATATATAGGCAATGTTTTTCTAATTTTCTTTGGAGAGCATTCCATAATCCGCCTCGTAACTGGATTATAGATGACATGAGAAGATAACCATAGCACCTCTTCCCAGTTCCTTTTTTTATATGAGATTGAACAAACAACGGAAACAACACAGCAACGAGACGACAGTCATCGAAAAATTGGCAGCGGGCTACAGTATAGAGCATTTTAGTGACATTCGGATGATAAACAAAACATGACGGATTGGTCAGCACGACGAACAATACCGACAAATGATCACACATAATGAGAACGAGTTACAGCAGCCAGACACTAATTAGATTATCAAATGTGTACATACTGTCAATAAAGACTACAAAACACAAAGAAAAACACGAGTTTAAATCATAATCGTCACTTTTTTAACTTCAATTTTTTAATTGGCTACTTTGCCAATACAGTTGTACATTTATTTTACTGTAGGGCTAGTTTGTATCACATACATGTAACAGCGTAACCAGCCCATTATGTCTTAATGGGTAATCCTACCAGACGTACGGATAAGAGCACAGTGAAATCCCGATTAAAACTAACAAACGCAGAGATGGCAGCAGAACTTTTGTAATGGTCACCATGCCGGTACAGGCATGGAGGGCTTCACCCTTAGCCCATCGTGATCATCCAGGAATTGGACACAAGAATAAATGAACAACTGAGACGGTAAAATAAATAAAAATGTGTTTTTTAATTCTTAGTTTTCCGTACCTCTGTCGGCAGAAACGGAAACCATTGTAGGATCAATTCAAATGGTTTAAATGACTCTAAGCACTATTGGTCATCTGTTCTCTAGACTTAGAACTGCTTAAAACTAATTAACCTAAGGACATCACACACATCCATGCCCGAGGCAGGATTCGAACCTGTGACCATAGCAGCAGCGCGGCTCCGGACTGAAGCTCCTAGAACCGCTCGGCCACAGCGGCCGGCTGTAGGATCACTTTGTTGTTCGTCCGTCTGCCTCTCCGTCTGTTAAGACTCCTTTTTATCAGTAACAGGTAAACGCATTCAGTTGGAATTTATGGTACAAGTTGTCTGTCGTCTCTTGGCGATGTAAAAAATTTAAGCTTTCGAGGCAACGCAATAAAAAGAAAAAGCAATTTATGTCACATATTTTGATACTCGCAAGCTCACTCATCAAAACCTACAGTGTACTTCCAGTGGCCTAGAATCATGAAATCAGGCAAGAATCAGTAGAGGTAAATTAAAAAGCCGAAAATTTTTAATCTGTAACTCTACCACATAAAATAATATTTGTTTGCCATTTATCGTCCGCCTGCGGTTCCGTCTGGTTAGACCACTTCTCAGGAACGGGTAGAGGAAACAAGTGAAAATGTATGGCAAATTCTGACCTTGGCGGTATAAATAATTCAAGCTTCTTAGTCAATGCAATCAAAGGATACGGCCATACATGTCGCCGACTGTGACACTCGCAAACTCACTCTTCAAAACCTATAAATGAACAGTCTATATACATAAGATTTACGAAAGCCTCAGAGCCCGAGTTTTACACGCACTCGTGATGACTGCGTGTTGTGTGATGTCCTTAGGTTAGTTAGGTTTAAGTAGTTCTAAGTTCTAGGGGACTGATGACCATAGTTGTGAAGTCACATAGTGCTCAGAGCCATTTGAACTTTTCTTTTTTTTTTTTATTTTTTTTTATTTTTTACACACACGCACTTGCCTGGTCTTATACGCCGAGCGGTCGCTGGCGCTTCAGTCCGGAACCCTGCTGCTGCTACGGTCGCAGGTTCGAATCCTGCCTCGGGCATGGATGTGTATGATGTCCTTAGGATTCTAACATTCATGGTGGTGTCTGTTTGTTCTATATCGTGTTTCCCTACCATTTTCGCGCAACGACGCTCTGAGCGTGTTTTTTAGGGAATTGACTAGTTTGAACCTGGGACCTGTTGCTGGTAAGGAGACGCCAGACCACACATGACATGTAGAATTCAGAAGAGTTCAGTGAGACTTGTGATGATATAACCAAATACTTAATGATCTCAGGGTCAGCTCCACTGCACTCCATGTAAAAGAATCTTAATACTAACTAAATTTAGTGGAAGGGGTTCAAGGCTTTCCTATTTTTAGCTAGCTGGTAAAATAACGTCGAAAAAGCAGTTAAGTTTACCATTGGAAATTTTATTCTACTCACAAAACTTTGATTATAAATTGCACTATTGACAAAAGGAAGTGTTTTAATACAGGATGGTAAAAACCAATTGTGTTCAACAAAAATGTGAACGAATATTCCCTGAATGGGTTTCCAAGTTCTACAATGGATCGAAGGATGACCTATGCCATATCACATCTATAATCTAGGTTTAAATTAAGTTTCACAAAAGATAAAATTATCAAAATGGTCTACAGTGACCCTCAATTATCTTTAATTACTTATCTAACTTGTCGTAAATTACAGTGGCTGATGTGGCTTCTCAATGATTATGTAACAGAGAAATCATCGCGTTTCAGATTTTTACTTCAAGTGGCAAATGTGAACACCATGAGCTTTAATTTACGATCGACACTAGTATTACGCAAAAAGGGGGTGTAACAGATGAGACTTCTGCAGTTCTGAGTGAAGCCTTATGCGCTCAAAACTGCGGCATCACGTGCGTTCATTACCTTGTCGGTGTTTAGGCAGCGTCAGGGCGGCGGCGGGCAGCACAGCTCCGCTCACCTCCCCATCTCGGAAGCAATTAACTTCTCCTGACTTCTCTTTACTATCATTTACCGAAGTTGGTTTTAAAAAAACTATCTGGCTGTGTTTTCATCTGACCAATCAGGGTCTCAATGTTAACCTTAAGCTCCACCTACAAAAATTCTGTCTATCTAATGAGAAACGTTATACCTTTCGTGGTGGGGCAATGTTTTTAAAGTTTGCAACGTAACAGAGACGCGAAAAAGTCTCACGCTAAAACTTGCAGCTGGTGTGGTCCTTTTAGCGTTATCGTAAGATGTATACTGTTCTTCTGGAGGGCTCTATCTTTTAACATGGGATGGGGGGTGGTCCTAACGTAACAGAGACGCGAAAAAGTCTCACACTAAAAATTGCGGGTGGTGTGGCCCTAGTGGTTAGCTGGCGACGTGGGTGTCCAGTCCGTCCCTTATCGTAGGGCCTTCTAGCCTTCTGCTCTCGGCTTCTGTTCTCGTTTCTCCCCTGGGAACTGCGTCTGTCTCACGGTGGGAAGGTATTGACATGCATTTAGGCACTCTTGTGTTTGTGGTATTCCATTTGCTCACTCGTTGCTCGTATTACTTTGGTTAATTTAATGTCACGATTTATTCGGAGCTATGTGACATACTACTGGATTTGCTTATCATGTCAGGGTTTTCATGAAAGGTGTTGGATTTGCCTGACACCTTACAGGATAGTTAGGTCTAAGTAGTTGTATGTCTAGGGGACTGATGACCTCAGATGTTTAGTCCCATAGTGCTTAGAGCCATTTGATCCATTCAGTTCAAAGGCCTTATGCACCTTACTGGGAAGGCCTGTACGCCCTCATGGTGCAATGTTAGTGCTGTACTACAGAGTCAACGTTTTGCTACATAAATTACCTCCCCATCTTCCAAGATGGATGGATATGGTGGATATGGGCGCTCAACAGTGTAGTCTTTAGCGCCCGAACGGAAACAACAACGGACGAGTGTCACTAAAATGCAGCAAGTGTTAAAATAGGGCTAAAATTAAAAGTGAAAGGCTACATAGACAGTTTGCACGTCAACAGTTGCAAAGTGGAATACAGCACATAAAGAGTATAACTGCAAGAGAACGTAGGTGAAAGGGTTAAAATGAAACACATAGCACATGTTTGGAACTGGCCTATTACAAGTATAAAAAGTAGTGGCAAGCCACTCGGCAACACACTAAAAATTCCAACCTAAAATTTTTGGCTGAAGCCCGGAAACATCACAGTACCTTAAAAATTTCTTGACACTCGCTTCGTCATCGGCTAGAATCGAGGGCAGATCCCCACTAATATTAACTTCCGCCCTGACAGAATGATATAAATCACACTCAACTAAAATGTGGCGTACAGTGATTCGTACGCCACAGGCATCACACAGTGGGGGTTCCTCTCGCCGTAGTAACAAGGCATGCGTAAGAGGACAGTGTCCTATGCGAAGACGTGTAAGGGTCACTTCGTCACGCCTAGGTGACCAGCAGGAGGAACACCACGGCTGGATGGTGGGTTTCACCAATCGCAGCTTATTTTCCCTCACCGCCAGCCATTCCTCCTCCCACAATTGCATACACTTCCGCCGCAGCACAGAAACAATACCTTGCAAAGGAATAGAACATTTTGTCACTTCCGGTAATCTGCAGGCGTCCTTGGCAGCTCTATCAGCTTGTTCATTTCCCCGTATGCCCACATGCCCTGGCACCCAGCAAAAGGACACTTGTTTGCCCTGTCATTGGAGGATGTACAGTTGGTCGTAAATCAGCTGTTCCAACTTCTCCGCTGGGTACAGGTTCTGCAGTGACTGTAATGCGCTCATTGAGTCAGAGCAAATTAGAAAGTTTTTGCCCTGAGTACACCGTATCTGCTCCAATGCCTTCAGGATCGCGTGAAGTTCTGCGGAAAAAACAGTGTATTCCTGGGGAAGGCGAATCCTGATGACACGTTCGGGGAACACTACTGAGCAGCCAAGAAAATCCTCCTGTTGGGATCCATCAGTGTATACTACTGTAAAATCATGATGCCTATCTAAAATGTTAAAAAATAAAGATTTGAAAGTAAAATCTGATGTACTGTCTTTCTTAAAATTTACCAAATCTAAAATCAGTCTGGGCCTCTGGAGGAACCAAGGTGGGTATCTGCTCCAACCTCGACATGAAACATTAAAACCGGCCACACCCATCTCTAAAATGAAATCCTTTGCACGAATCCAATAGAGCCTTGTTGCTCGTTGCCGGTTGCGAAAAAGCATTTCCAGTGGAGGCTGAGCAACAGTGTGGTATGCAGGCGTGTATGGTGTGGATAATGTTTGATAGGCCTGGCGCACCATTAGTAGACGCCGCCGGAGGTGAAGTGGCGGTTCACCTGCCTCTGCACACAGGCTCAGTATGGGGCTCGTTCTGAACGCCCCAGTGGCCAGCCGAATCCCCTCATGGTGCACCACATCCAACAGCTTCAGATAAGTGGGTCTTGCAGACCTATACACCGTGCATCCATAATCAAGCCGGGACCGCACGAAGGCTCTGTAAAATCGGAGCAGACAAGTCTTGTCTGCTCCTCATGTGAGGTGACTAAGACATTTTAAAATAGACAGCGCCTTAAGAGACCGTTTTTTTCAGTTCCTTAACTTGTGGCAGCCACGTAAGCTTAGAATCAAAAGTGAGGCCCAGAAACTTCACCGTGTCTTTAAAATTCAGAACGGTGTCCCTCATCCTCAACTGAGGCAAGTCAAAAATGGAACGAGAACGGTTAAAAAGAACACACACCGACTTATCAGTTGAAAACTGAAAACCACTCTTCTGTGCCCAGTCATCCAAACGTCGGAGAGTGAGTTGCAACTGACGAGTCGTCGTTGCAAGGCTTGAAGAAGACCAAAATACAGAGAAATCGTCCACAAACAAGGAACACTGCACAGGACTTTTCACAACAGACGTAATACTATTAATAGCAATAGAAAAGACCGTCACACTTAAAACACTACCTTGAGGGACACCGTTCTCTTGTTCAAAGCGACTAGACAGTACGTCTCCGACTCGTTACCGAAAATATCGTGGCGACAGGAAGGACCGAATAAAATTGGGAAGACATCCACGAAAACCCCATTCGTGGAGCTGCCTGATGATAAGATTGCTCCAAGTAGTGTCGTATGCCTTTTCAATGTCAAAAAATATTCCCAACAGGTGATGCTGGCGCAGGAAAGCCTGTTGTATGGCCGCCTCCAGGAGGGCCAGGTTATCAAAGGTGGAGCGATACCTCCTGAACCCACACTGAAAGCAACTAAGGAGTTGTCTGGATTCTAGCATCCAGACAAGGCGGCGGTTGACCATTCGCTCCAAGGTCTTTCCCACGCAGCTAGTGACGGCAACACTACGGTAACTACCCGGGCACGTGCGGTCTTTCCCAGGTTTTAAAAGAGGAATTAAAATTGTGTCACGCCACGAGTCGGGGAAGTGACCGGACATCCAAACTAGATTAAAAAGTCGGAGGAGGATTTCTTTATTTCTCCCTGTGAGGTGCCGCAGCATGCTATAGTGGATTCTATCCTGACCAGGGGATGTATCACGAGTCCCACACAATGCAGAATCCAGTTGCCACATGGAAAACGGGCAGTTGTACTCTTCTGTATTGGGTGAGCGGAAGTCAAAACTGCTCCTCTCAGCATCCACTCTATGGTGCTGGAAAGCTGGATTCTGACTGGCGGTTGCAGTAATAGCTGCAAAATGAGCCGCCATAGACTGGGCAATATCTTTTGGGGTCGTTTGGAGAGTACCATTCCACATTATAGCAGCCATAGGGCACCTCCCACCTCTCCCAGAAATTCTCCTGATGGTCTCCTACACAATGGAACTTCGTGTAGAACGATTAATGGTGTTAAGGAACTGCTGCCACGACCTATTCTTGCTCTCTCGTATAATCCGACGACACTTTGCCCTCGCCACCCGAAAAGCTGCAAGGTTCTCTACAGTTGGCCGGCATTTGAACCTACGCAGAGCTGCACGCCTAGCCCTGATTGCACAGCGGCATTCGTCGCTCCACCAAGGGACAGGCTGCCGCTTCAGTTGTCCCGTGGACTGTGGGATGGACGCTTCACTGGCGCGGTGGATCACTTCAGTAATATGATCCACCCATTCCTGGACACTGACCCGATGTTCAAACTGGGCGAGTTGACTAGGCAGTGCCCAGTTGGCTCTACCGAGCACCCATCGAGGTGGTTTCCTTTCTGGTTCCACTGCATGTGGCAGGTGAATCCGGATGGGGAAGTGATCGCTGCCGTGTAAGTCATCAACCACTTCGCATGCAGCAGTGTGGGCGATGGCTGGAGAGCAAAGCGACAGATCAAGGGCAGAGAACGACCCAGTTGCAATGCAAAAATTGCGTGCTTTGACCTGTATTTAGCAAATGGGCACTGGTAGACAGAAGAAGCCTCTCAATTGCAAGTACTCACAGAGCCCCAAAGCATATTGTGTGCATTAAAATCACCACAGAGGATGAAGGGGTGGGGAGCTGTGTAAGAAGATCACTGAGAGCCTCTTCGTCAAGCACATCATGTGGGGGCAGGTAAAGCGAACATACTGTTAGCATATGGCCCACATGTACTAATATTGCAACTGCCTGTAAATCCGTCGTGAGAGAGAGAGGCGAGGAGTGGTAGTCGGTGTTGACGAAGATACCAACTCCTCCTAGAGCTCTCTGTCCACTCAGGTCGTCCTTTTTGTGGAGGACATAACCACGTAGCTCTGGGGTGTATGTTTCACTGAAATTTGTCTCTTGCAGACATACACACATAGGTCTATCCTGAATAAATAGACGTAGTTCCTCCACATGTGTCCTGAACACTTGCAGGTTCCATTGTAGTATGGGAGCCATCACGGTGGTTGTATTTTCTGCCTCTCTTTCCGCCGAAGAGGGGAGACTGCAGCGGGTGGAGGCTCAGTCTTGGGGCGAGATGATTGCCCCATATTCTCAGACTCCATCAGCTCTGGGGAAGAGTCTGATGAAGCGTCTAGCGGGACCACATTAACATGATCCGAGGGTTTACCAGCCGATTTAATCTGTTGGTGCTGCTTCACATGTGCTTTCCTTTGTTTAGCGGGCTTTGCTGGAATCGGAGCTGGGGTGTTTATGACCATGCTCGGCTTTGGAACAGCCCCAGCAATCGGAGATGCTTGGGGCTTTTCAGTGCTACCTACTGTACCTTTCTCTGCTGTTGTAGGAGGGGCTACAGGCTCTGATACAGTTGCTGCCTTGCAAGTGCACTGACATGTGCATGTGTTCGTGCCAGCACTAACAACCTCCGTCTGTGTAGATGCATCGACCTTCAGAGTCGGCTTCTGAACAATCGAAGCAAAACATGTAACGAATGTGGGGGGGCTGCATGGCCTTAAAGATCTTTTTGGCTTCACTGTAGGGGATACGCTTAGCTGGTTTTATTTCTTGTATTTTACGTTCCTCTAGGAAGATTCTACACTCCCTACTCCAAACAGGGTGGCTTTCAGAACAGTTTATACGTGTGACAGGCGACGAACAGTCAATTCCGTCATGGGCAGCCTTACTACAGTTGCCACACATCGCTTCTCCCTTACACCCTAGAGTTGTATGCCCAAAACGCTGGCACTTAAAACAGCGCATTGGGTTTGGGACATAAGACCGGACGTTTAGTCGAAGAAATCCTGCCTTGACGTGTTCTGGGAGTTTGGGGTATTGAAAGTAAGAATGAAGGAGTCTGATTTCACCAGGTTCCCATCCACCCTTTTCATGATGTTCTGAACGTCAACAATTCCCTCCTGAGCCCACTCACTCTTTAATTCTTCTACAGGAATGTCAACGAGATCCCTACAGGTAACAACACCCTTACTGAAGTTCAGGGTGCTGTGAAGCTCTGTATCGATAGTGTATTCCCCAAGCTTTTAGCTGTTTGAAGGTTAACTGCTTGCTGAGCAGTTGATGTTTCAACAAGTAGTGTCCCATTCCGTAAACGCTTCACTGATTTCAAAGTTCCAGCTATTCCTTCTAGACCCTTTTCGATATGGAATGGCGAAACCTTTTCAAAGGAACCCTCATTCCTTTTTATAATTAAAAACACATTCTGGTTTTCAGTATGTGCTCTGTTACTCTGACCTGCTGTACGTTTGCTGACGCCGGAGTCAGGAGGACTGGCTAACCTAGCCCTCTTGTTGGATTGGGCGGTAGTGCCTACCATCGGTCCACCCATCCCACTGGCCAGCGAAAAATTAGGAGGAGGAAAAGAGGAAGAATTCGTGGTAGTCATGGTAGTCCTACGATCAGCTAGGGAAACTTACGTTCATCCAGACAGAGCCCCGCATGCCTGGATAAGCCTTGTACAACTGAGGTGCGGCAGGTTCCCCAGAGGTTGCCCGCTAGCGACTGTTCCACCTCAACAGCCATGCATCTTATCGGCGCGTAGCACACCTTAAGTTTGAAGGTTTTTTTTTATAGAGGTATGTACCGTCCTCGCGATCCAGGCAACCAAGCCAAGATCCCCGGTCCCTAAGACACACAACGTTCCACCGTTGCACCAAACGTTGGTCGCTGAAGCATGCCCAGAGCTCACGGTATCAGCAGACTGGCGGCGCACACCAGTCCACGGCTCGAGGACCCCGGGTTCGCCAAGCCCGTACCCAGCAAACGAATGCTGAGCCCCCTGAGGGATCCCCATCTTCCAAGTCTTGCTTCCCGCGACGTGCATGCTCCATTGGACCAAACAGATGGAAATCTGAAGGCGCGAGATATGGGCTGTAGGTTGAATGAGGAAGAACAGTCCAATGAAATAATGTGATCTCCTCTTGGGTGGTCAGACTCTTGTGAGGCCTTGCATTGTCACGGAGAAGGAGGAGTTTATTCGCATTTTAGTGACGACGAACACGCTGAAGTCATTTCTTTAGTTTCTTGAGGGTAGCCAATTACTTCCGAGCTGATCGTTGTACCATGAGAAAGTGCACCAAACAGAATAATCCCTTCAGCGTACCAGAAGACCGTCGCCATAACCTTGTATTGTGTTGTATTTTATGTTAACTGGGGGCTAGAAACGACGGAGACTGTCCCCGCCGTAGCCGCAGTGATCCACAACCCCACGACGACTACTGCAGTCTACTTCACCCCTCCGCCGCCCCACACCGAACCTCTCTTTCAGGGTTATTGTGCGTGTGCGGTTCGGCCCCCGGTGGAGCAGCCCCCCCCCCCCCCTCCCCCCTCCAACCCGGAACGTTTCACACCAGACGAGTGTAACCCCTATATATGCGTGGTAGAGTAATGGTGGTGTACGCGTACGCGGAGAACTTGTTTGCAATCGCCGACATAGTGTAGCTGAGGCGGAATAAGGGAAAACAGCCGCATTCGTCGAGCAGATGGAAAACCGCCTAAAAACCATCCACAGACTGGCCGGCTCACCGGACCTCGACACAAGTCCGCGGATTCGTGCTGGGGACCAGGCGCTCCTTCCCAACTTAGAGAGCTGTGCATTAGAGCGCACGGCTAACCTTGCGGGCCGCCATTACCTCACTGGCAGAGGTACGGCTTTGAAGTTTTTCTTTGCGGAAGAGTTCGTGTGGCGCCATTCAGTAGACTGTCGTTTCTTCCCTCTTCCAAGTCATGAACCCATATTTCATCACCTTTACGACGTTCGACAAAAATTGTCACGATCAACTACGTAACCTATAAGCAATTCCTCTCAGACAGTCCTTCATTGGTCTTCATCGTCCTCTGTCAGGCGGCGAAGACCCCAGTGGGGCAAGTGTGTCACCACTACCATCAGCGGATGGCGGTGTTTGATTGTGATCTACCGATCACCTCGAATGAGAGTGTCCGCACGTACCAACACTGCAAGAGCTACAGCAGCGTGCGGCAGACTGGCTAGTGGGAGATCAAACATGTTTGCGCGGCCTTGTTGTGAGGGCGACAGACGCACTGTTCTTTTGTTCACTCTCTGTAGACATTCTGCGATGCTCTGGTTTTCCGCCAAAAGAAACTCAAGGACAGCTCTCTGTTTGGAATGCAACTGCGATAAGGCACTATTTAGAAAGGTACGAATAGCGCCGCCAGCTATCGGAACATTATGAAGCTATAGGGGCTGAAGCGGAAATATTCCACGATGCTCCACAACAAATTCCGCACTTTTTTAACCGAAATTGACGGAGGAAAAAAATATGTTGTATTACTTACTGAACACCTCCCGTAGTTTGGCATGTGAGATTTCGATATTCATACAGTTGTCTCTTCTGTAACGTTCTCTTTAATTTTTCTACATGCGGTAAATATCTTTCTTTCCTAGTCATACCTGATTCTACAGCCTTGCATTTGGCCTCTAGACTTTCCTGCTGAGCCTTTAAGCATTTTCTGTCAGTTTTAGTTTTTATGCGTTGCATTCCTTTCCGCCTGCTTGATGTGCTGTATTTTTGTATTTCCTCGTTTCGTCAATGAAATTCAATGTGTTGCGTTATCCAAGGGTTTCTACTAGACCTTGTCTTTTTACCTATGTTATTCTGCTGTCTTCTCCCAAAGACAACCATCCAGCTTCTACTGTATTACTTCCTCTGTTTCAGTCCAGCGTTGCCTAATGTCCTCTCTGAGACATTCTACAGACTCTTGTTCTTTCAATAAATCCAGGTGCCATCACTTTCAATCCCTAACTTTTTACAATTTATCCAGTTCTGATCTTCAGTTCGTAATCCATAAATTACGGCCAGAGTCCACATCTGCTCCTAGAAGTGTCATACTTCAAACCGCGGTTTCGAAATCTCTGTTTTAATACTATATGATCAGTCTTAAACCTTCCCGCGTCCCTTACTCTCTTACATGTAGTAAACCTTTCTTGATTTATAAACCAAGGTTTGTCACTTATTAAATTATTCCCCTTGCAAAATTCTACCACGCGGCTTCCTCTTTCCTTACTTTCCCGCAGCCCACATTCTCCAACTATTTTTCTTTTATTCCTTTTCCTACTATCGAATTCGAATCGCCCATGACAATTAATTTCTCGTCCCTCTTAAATATTTCAATAATTTCTGTCTGTGAAGCAAGTTGGAATACAAAATTGTACCTCAGTGGTGGATGTTGCTTCCGTGTCTGTTCTGCCTGCGATAATTCGTTGACTACGCTGTTCACATTAGCTTATCCGCATTCCTATTTTCTTATTCATTATTAGGTTTACTCCTGTATTACTTCTAATTTTGTATTTACAACCCTACACTGACCTACACCGAAGTGGAATTGTAGTGGAAAAGCAAATACAGTAAACAGTTTCAACTGAATCCAAGTTTCGGTAGTCAAGCAGAGATGAAGAGATTTGCGTAGGATAGACTAGCGTGGAGATGAGGATCAAACCATTCTTCTGACTGAGGACAACAACAATAATGTACTATAAATCAAATGGTTCTGAGTACTATGGGACTTAACATCTGAGGTCATCAGTCCCCTAAACTTAGAACTACTTAAATCTAACTAACCTAAGGAGATCACACATATCCATGCCCGAGGCAGGATTCGAACCTGCGACCGTAGCAGTCGCGCGGTTCTGGACTGACGCGCCTAGAACCGCTCGGCCACAACGGTCGGCTAATGTACCATAATTCTGTTACATTAATGACTGTCATATACATGACACTGCACAAAAACGAAGACAATATTATGACACATTTTGTGGTGGTCGTAATTATAAAATTAACAAATAAGTAAAAGTAAAAAGGAGAAACAGGTGATTAGTGTTTAACGTCCCGTAAATAAATAGGTCATTAGAGACGGAGCCCAAGCGTAGACTAGGGAAGAATGGAAAAAGAAACCGGCCGTGTAATTTCGTAGGAACCATCTCGCCATCCGCTTGAAGTGATTTAAGGAAATCGCGGAACACCTAATCAGGATCGCCGGACGCTGGTTTGAATCGTCGTCCTCCCGAATACGAATCCAATGCGCTAACCACTGCGCAGCCTCTCTCGGCAAATAAATAAAAAAAGATTTGTAGCTTCTGGTTTCTGTCGGATGACGTTATAGTGCTGTAACCTGACATGTAAACGATGTGCCAACTCTGATTTCAGTGCATTGTGTTAGTATCTAAGCTTGCGAAAAGATACAAGAATATGCGATTGTTAAGATCAAATATCTCGACGTGCACATCCCGTAGCTGGATGTAATAGCACCTGAACAAGATGAAGATGAGCAAGTAAATAAGAAATTTTGAATATTGTCTGGTTGCTGAAAATCTTTTCTAGTAATATTAGGCACAGCCACGGTGTACCTTAATCCATTACGGCTAGAAGATCAGGACGGGTAGGAATGCAGATGAACTTCAACACTAGTAAAGCTAAAGACACTACTAAAGAAACCACTGTGCTTAACGCAAGTAGATAAGAAAATCACCGGTCAGTGCGAGTTTCGCGTTGCCGCGAGTGTCGAGAGGCTGTGTCGCGCGAGAAATTACGGCATTTCTTATTATACGTGCGGGTCAGAACATTCACTGCCATGCAATTCAAGTACCGCGTCACCTGAGACTATAGATAGAGCTGACGGCGGCTTCCGCCGACAGGCGACAGTAAACACTGTCGCAACATCTACACTCCGCTCTACACAGAACATGACTTGGTCCTTTCCTGTGAGCGGAGGAATCGGTGGAAATCGGATGACTCCGGGCCGACTTTCCGCCCGTTGCCAACTTAAGCTACTAAGCAATACGTTGTTGATTCCAGAGCGAGAGCCGGTACGGAAATCTTCCGCCCGTTGCCAGCTACACGTATCAAACAACACAATGTAGACTCCAGTGAGCTGCTTGCCCTGTGAGAAAGAGACGGGTCTTGTTCCCTCTACACTTCTTCCTCTAGCCCTCCCCCCCCCCCCCCCCCCCTCTCCATCCGCGACAGACGGTAAGCTAGGCGCTCGCAGCTAATGGGTCAAGTGCTATTGAGCGCATAGCAAAGGGTCTGCGAATTGTCATATCTACAAGACGTTGGCGCCTGATTCATTCCACAGACAATGAAGAGTATATTTCCGATGATCTTCGCTGTACTCGTATCTCCGACAACTCTGGAGACGCCAGGACAAGGAAAAATACAAATTTTATTGCTGCTCGTTTCACTGACAGCAATTTCAGCTGTCCTATTAGGTTCCTGCCTAACCACACACTTGAAAATCGCTACATATTCGGAAACCAACTGCCAAATATTTGTGACAAGATAGAATATGAATTTGACTACCACTCGTTTCACTCGCAGCAACTTAAGCTATCCTCAGTTTCCTGCCAAACCAGACACTCGGAAATCGTCACATATTAGAAGATAAACAGCCAAATATTTATTTCATTCTTCGTATTTTAATCAGACGGAAATGTAGATTACATCGAATACTGCAGAAAATGCTTGTACTAAATCTGTATTAAGGTCCCAGAATGTGTTAAAAGCAGTAAGAAGAGAAAAAGTTTGCATATAGCAGGGTTTGAACCTACTTTCTTAGACTCTATAATCCATATCTTTATCCATTACGCTACGCCCAAGCCTTTTCTTTCAGCTCTCATAGAATCTCTTGAAGGCCTGTATCGTTAATGGATAATTAACAAGGGTCATATATTTGTGATAAATCTCCAATGCACATTTGCCCTGAAACAGCACGCTAGTAGACTTTGGGGCCTTTGAAGCAGCTTATTGCCATAACACAGAAGTTAATATGGCATCTCCAAAGTTGTTCAAGATATGAGTACAGCTCAAACCATCAGCGGAAATATTCTCCTCTTTCTGAGAGGAATGCATCAGGTCCAACATCTACTTCATATTTACTGATATCTCTTGAGATCCGTCAGTTCCATTCCGAATGCATTTCATGTTCTTGGTGTAGCACCCACTGTGCAATTTACTTTTGCCTCACAATAATCATCACTGTTGTTCAGTCAACAGATAGATCCTGTCTTCCAAGACGTTCGAAATGCATGCACTGTTCACTATTTAACAGTTGAATAGCAATATGCCGTTGCATATTTCGCGCAGTCATAAATCAGGGGTCTCAAAAGAAATAAGGCTCATATACGAAAATGGTGTCTCCTATGGCAAACTGAAATACAGCTGGTATTACAAATCATCTGTAGACGTGCCGCTCTACATCTTATTGTATTCGATGATGTAGGCATTTCGAATAACTAATTTTTAAAACTTCCTGGCAGATTAAAACTGTGTGCCCGACCGAGACTCGAACTCGGGACCTTTGCCTTTCGCGGGCAAGTGCTCTACCATCTTTTTTTTTTTTAATTTAGGCGGTAGTGGGGAACTTTTTTTTTTTTTTAGGCGAGTGCTCTACCAACTTTTTTTCTACCTTTCGCGCTCTACCATTTTTTTTTTAAATAAGAAAATTTATAAAAACCTCTTGTGCATGAAAATAAGAGACGACGTTCTTCATAAAATAACACAATACCCTTTGAAAATGGAAAACATAAGAGGTAGCTATATTTCCGCAAAGGCCTTCTATTTTTATTCTTTTTTTTAACATAAAGGAGTATACAGTCTCACCATCAGCAGCAAACTCTTTTTTTAGTCTTTTTTGTTTTTGTTTTGGGGGAGCACAGGAGAAAGAAAAACAAATAGGCTGCAGATAGAGAGCTATGTGTGAAAGGGATAAACATGTATAAGGAGAAAAAACTTAGAAGAGGAGGAGAAAAGAGAAGTGAAATAAAACAGGAATACTTTCCGCGCCATGCTCCACTTTGGCGCGCCATCAGAACAAAATGCATTCTATCATTGACCATTGAAGGGGAACGTGGGATCGTCCAGTCTTGGCTGGCAATGTTCGTTGAGATTCCAGCTTTGAGGCGGGTTGGTGAAAATACTCTGTAAATAGTTCGCGAAAGTGGCCCGATAGTGGCGATGTCGGCGAAGGGTGTGGTGACGTACTTGGAGACGTGTCCAGAAGTCCGCCGGATAGACGATGTCGTCCCGGAAGAGGTAGTTGACAGCCATGCCACTGATCCATGTGATGGCGTGCCACTTAGCCGGTGGAAAGTAGGTCGTGTCAGGATATATCATCATAGTAGGAGAAACATGATGTGCTGGTACTCGGAGGTAGAAAGCCTCAATCTTCTGTACGAGGGTCCAGACAGCTGCCGCTGGCCCACACTCAAAACGATGTAAATCTGTATCTTCGACATTGCATTTGAGGCACAGGGGTGAGTCCACCAGTGCGATACGATGCAGTTTCTGTCTTGTAGTATACTTGCCGTTGACGAGAAGGTACCACATAGGGGTGGTGTCAGTGGTGTGATATGGTTGGTGGATCGTTTTCCAAACTGTAGGCCATGAAACCTGAGGTTGACGTGTTTCGGCGGGGCTGCGTGGTGGAGAATTTCGGAGAAGGCGGTAGATGTCGCGGGTGGTCGTCTTCCTGGTCCTGGGGAGCTCGGTGCATATGTTGCTGTACTCCAAAAAGAAACGGCCGATATGTGACATCGGAGGTGGGATGTGCGCCAAAGACGTCGGTGGGCGTCTCGAAACAGGTGCGAGCTCGGTGGTCAACATTCCAGTAAAACTAGCATTTTGGCTTTTCCATAACCGGAGCATAGTATTGGTGTAAAGTGCCGTAGTCCTGGCTCTCACATTAACCAGGTCGAGGCCACCATCCCGCTTCGGTAAGGTGAGAGCTTCATACTGGACTTTGAATATGTGTCCAGAACAAATGAAATAGCCGAAATTCGCCTGCGCTATATGGGGTATCCGGGTTGCCAGATGGTTATTGACGAAGGTGACTCTTGGCACATATTCAGCGGGCGTAGAATGTCATTTTGTATGTTGGCCCGGATGCGTTGCAGCAGCGCCCGATAATTGATCGGCGAGGTGCGGCGAATGTCTCGCGTGTACACCAACCCGAGACAGCGAAGAGTGTCCACCAGTTGAAATGGGACGACGCTGTCTGCGGGAAGGCCGCGGCCGATCTTCATGGCGCATGATTTTGCCACGTTCATAGCGCTCCCTGCCCCTTCACTGTAACGGGTAATCCACTGCATTGCAGCTTGTACGTCGGCCGCTGAACGTACGACGAGGGCCAAGTCGTCCGCGTAAGCTCGGCAGCGGAACATATGATCCCGGAGTGGAATACCTGTCAAACGTCGCCGTAATCCGCAAATGAGTGGTTCCATCGCAATGGCATAAAGCACCGTCGACAAGGGGCAACCCTGCCGTACTGATCATTCAATCCGTATAGGTTCTGTAAGTCTGCCGTTGACGAGAAGTCTGGACGTTGCTCCACGAAGGAGCCGCATAACCACTTGCGTGAACGTCGGGGGAATTGCCATTCGGTTCATCACTGCGTTCAGGAATGCATGATTGACGCGGTCAAACGCTTGTTTGAAGTCGATGGAGATTAAAGCGCCTGGCAGTCGCGAGTGTGTTGCCACAGCGATCACATCTCGATATTCACTGAGGGCTGTCTGTATATTACGATCGCCGCCTAAAGATGTTTGTTTGTGGGAAACAATATCTCGTAAGACATGTTTGAGTCGCACTGCTAGAAGGCGTGTGAAAATCTTGAAGTCGGAATTGAGTAACGTGATCGGCCGATAACTGTCGAGTCGTGTTCCTCCTGCGGGTTTCGGGACTGGTACAAGTAAGCCTTCCATGAACATTGGTGGCGGGTTCGCCGCGCCGGGCAAAAGTTCCCAGTACATGTCCCTCCATCGTGACATCATCAAATCTTGGAAGGTTCTGTAAAATTCGAGAGGTAAACCATCCGGGCCGGGAGATCGATTCAGAGACCCTTTAGCCACAGCGCCTTGGACGTCGTCGTTGGTCACTTCAGAAGTCAGGAGGGTAGCAGCTGCTGCGTTTAGAGTACCAAGTGTCTCCTGGGTAACCTCAGCAATGGCTTCTGCACCGGCAGGTACCTCTTGATATAAAAGTCTATAGTGCGTTGTGAATGCATCCGCAATGGTAGCTTGCGAAGTCAGCCGGCGTCCATCAGGTAAGTCTAAAGTTATCATTAAAGCCTGTCGGCGTCGACGAACATTTTGAATAATATGATGCATAGAAGGTTCTTCACCGTTAATCCTATCTTGGCTGCGTGCTCGTACAATAGCTCCCTCTAGACGACATCTGGTCAAGGTTAATATCTTCGCCTTAATGCGTTGAGCTTCTTTTAGACGATCCGGGGATGGAGGTTGATCCATGAGTTCACGTAGAGCGCTATAGTAGAAATCAGTTGTATGGTGATTCCACCTGGCTTTGGCTCTGCCATAGTGTGTCAATGTGCGTCGGATAGCCGGTTTGGCGCACAGCAACCACCACTGCAGTGTGGTCTCGTAACGCGTAATTCGTTGAACACAGGTGTGCCACGTGTTGGTGACCTGTTGTCGACATTCAGGGTCCCGCAGTAGTGCTACATTGAGTTTCCAAGGTCCTGCACTGCGCCATATAGATTGTCGACGTAGGTTCATGGTACAGATGTAGATGTCATGATCCGAGAAGGCAGACGGCCAACGTTCCACGTCGAGGAGAACTGATTTTAGAGCGTTAGAGATGTATATTCTGTCAAGTCGGCTGGCGGAGTGGCTCGTAATGTGTGTATACCCCGGGCGGTCGCCGTGTACCACTCGCCAAGTGTCGAGGAGACGAAGGCGGCGGACGAGGAAGCGAAGTTCCGGACATGTGGTGAAATGGGGGTATTGGTCTGTGCGCTCGAGAACGCAGTTGAAATCTCCACCTACGATGAGATGAACGTATCGGCCGAGGAATAAAGGTGTGATATCTTCTGCGTAGAACTGGGAGCGATCCCTCCGTATATCAGTGCCCGATGGGGCGTACAGATTAATGATTTTGAGTCCGTCAACTGTGATGGCCACCCCTCGCGCTGTTGGGAGGTATGCGACATCGGAAACTGCAATCCCTTCTCGGAGGTTTGATGGCTGCGCCTGTGTGTTCCATAGCTGCAGGGGCGGCGTACGTCTCATATCCATAACACCCAGCCCAAGTTGCTGTCCTCAGTTCTTGTAACAGGGCGATGTCGATGTCCGCTGCTCTTAGCGTGTCACGGAGCAGTTGAAGTTTAGCGTGGGAGCCGATATTATTAGTATTGATAGTAGCTATTCGGTACGCCTGATGGGAGATTCGTGCTGCCGATAGGGTCGTAGCTGGTGAAGATTGTTGTGGTGGATGCTGGAAGTCCATAGAAGTCGCAGTAGTCGCCGTAGAAACTTCCCCCATTTTAGTGTTGGTCTAACGGAGGAACAGATCTCATTTCCGCATCAGATGGAGGTGGGAAATCCGTGTCATCCGCCCATGAAAAATGTCCGACAGGTTTGACATCGGCGAGAGGTGGCAGCGCCGGCCGAGTCGGCTCAGTTGCGTTGGTGACAACAGGCGTGCTATGTTCCATGGCTTCAGGGCGCGGGGCTTGCACACGCTCCTTGTTGGACGGTTCACCGTCTTTTGGATGACGCGTCTCCGTGGCAGAGGAGAAAGTGTTATCGTGTTCTCCGTCAGAGTGATGTGCCATCTCTTCGTCCTGCGGAGGGGGCTCAATGGTTGATTCTGATGTCTTGCGGCGTTTTTTTCGTCGTTTGGGCGACTTCTGCTTTCGGCAATGAGTTTCGGTGTCTGAGGAAGGAAGAGATTCACGTCGTTCGAGTACAAAAGCCGCGGGTGCTATGATGCGGTCGTCATTCCCCAGAACACTCTCACTGGCATCCTTGTGATCTTCTAGCGTGGGTGTGTCCGGCTGTTGGACATGTTCACGGGCGGCATCGTCGGTGTCAAGGTGCTGGGACGCCTCCGGGTGTATCGGACCAGAGAGACGCTCATGGACGGTGTCTTGTGTGGGCTGGACGTGCAGTGTCGCCGCATAAGTGACTGGAAGGGAGGTCGTGGTTCTGTCGGTGTTCGTATCGTCGGGCCTTAGTTGTGTGATGCGGCGTTGCAGACATTCATTACGGACGTGGCCTTCTTTGCCACAACCGGAAAGTGTTCGAGGTTGTCCGTCGTAAATGACCACTGCACGGCAGTCGCCGATAGAAATGTACGATGGAACGTGCCGTTTGAGATCGATTCGGACTTGTCTCACACCATTAAGCACCGGATACGTCGTAAACTGTGCCCATGTCTCGGCTAAGTGGCTCTGGACTTTTCCGAACGGGCTTAGCGCCGCGATGACTTCACCTTCTTTTACCTCGAAAGGCAGTTCGAATACACGGATCGTCCGAAGGCCAAGTCCTGCATGGTCGACATCCACAGGCCCGACGTTTCCGTCGGAGTGCCGAAATTTTAGTCCATGTCGCTTCCTTTGAATAATCTCATTGCAGGCAGCGTCAGAAGTCATCTTAACATAAACGACGCTGCTAATGATCGATAGGTGTATGCCGATGAGTTCGTCACGGGGGATCTTCACGTCTTCGCGTAGGAAGCGTTCGACGGCCAGTGCTTCGGGTCGTGCGTATTCATTTGAGAAGGTGAACTTAAGAGTGTTCTTCCTGTAAGAGTTGGCCATTAGAGCGTGGTCGACTGAGAATCGCTGTGACGACGATGTAAACAAAACACTCCGCGGGCGCAGCGGCGTGGACGACCGAGCGCGGTGCGCACTGCTGCCCTGCCGAACGCAGACTACCGTCCATCTGAGCTACCGAAGCACGACTCACGAGTCTCGGTCGGGCACACAGTTTTAATCTGCCAGGAAGTTTCATATCAGCGCACACTCCGCTGCAGAGTGAAAAAATCATTCTGGAAACTAATTTTTAGTTTAACAGCTGCCACGCCACACTCGGGGGCTATTTCCTGCTTGTAATACACAATTTGTACAGAGCTTGGTCTCAAACCACGAGGTTTATACGACTCGCATTTTGGGTACAGGTTAATTTTATTTATTATTAACCCAAAAATTTTTCAAGATTGGGAGATGCATCATTCGTCTGCGCACACACACACAAACACACACACACACACACACACACACACACACACACACACACACACACACACACACACATTGCAACAGAGAATGTAACAGGAATATTATATTGTTGTTCTTGTAGTTACAGAAGCGGCGAAAGTGTACTTGCAGACCACTGCTTTGACTTTTTTCAGTAATAGAATGAAAGCACACTGCAATCGTATGGAGTATTGCAGCAACTACTCCACGATAACTGCGACAGAATGGTCGTGTTTCGAGATACAGCCATCAGGGATCAGTCGCGGAAGGCAAGTTTCGTCCGAAAGCACACCCGAGTAGAACTTTTTGTGTCATGACAGAATTTCGGCACTTGCGTGACACCATTGAAAACTGTGTGTTTACACGTGCCAATGCAGTGCCACTGCAGTCTACTATTAGCTGTGACGTCATTTTAGTTGCGTGTGTAAACCCGGCTTCATAACACGAGATGCGAGAATGATCAACAGGACGTGACATAAGCTGTACTTGGTATATTACTCAGGCACAGCAGCATCTCTGCACTCCAAAACACCCCAAACAGAAACCCCACCAAAATTCGTACTTGCTTTGTCCGTTTAAACCCCGGGTTCGCAGTTGAAAACGCGGCGCGTTAAGTTATTGATTGGCGTCACAGCTCACCAAAGTGGTTCATCTCATATATCCATAATGAGTTTGTGAAAGTCAGTGATACTTTCTTAGATCGATTGCTCAGTGCAGGAACATCTTTCCTGAGTGGCTGCGATGTAAAATGCGTTGGAGATAAATCCGGTTTGAAAGTCATTGGTGTGACAGACCACTATTGACAGTCCATGGCAGATGCTATCAACGGACATACGACAGTGGGATATCTTCTGCGTAAGGTAGGTGGGAAGAAATTCGTGACGTTTACCTACAGTGTTCAAAAAATGTTCAAATGTGTGTGAAATCTTATAGGACTTAACTGCTAAGGTCATCAGTCCCTAAGCTTACACACTACTTAACCTAAATTATCCTAAGGACAAACACACACACCCATGCCCAATGGAGGAGCCGAACCTCCGCCGAGACGAGCTGCACAGTCCATGACTGCAGCGCGTGAGACCGCTCGGCTAATCCCGCGCGGCACCTAAAGTGTATATGTCCAGCTGCAACGTCCGCATACAGTGTCTGTCGCTACCAGCTCACACTACCTCGTTTGCGACACTATACTCTGTTCATCGTAAGAATAAACCTCATGTAAACAAACACAGTGTTGTTACGCTTTTGGAAGTAGATCCTACTTATGTATTAGATATCTTATTCCTGAGTTACGTTAAATGGTACTTTAAAAAATGCATGAACATCCGTCAACGTTTTCCTTAATCAATCTTTAGCTATGTAATTTTTATTTCAAAAATCGTTTATAGTCACAGTACCTGTACTGTTGTGCTCTGACTGAAGCGCTGTTAATACGCAGTATGAAAATGGCTGAGGCTACTTCCTGATGCGTAGTGAAACATGCATGTGGAACACTGTTAAAAAGTGCCGAGAAATAGGTTGTTCTTAAATTTACAGAAAAAATCGGCTTGAAGGTTTTCTGAGAGACTGTTTTAATATAGTCGAGATACATATACATGTTGGATGCATAGTGGAATCCGTAGCGTGATAGGTTAACAATCTCCTGCAGTTCGTGGATCGCATGTTTAAATCTCGCGTCCCTTTGTCTAAGTTCCTGCTTTACAGGGTGACATCAGTCTTTTCTCCATAGTACGTATTAAGCTGTATAATAAAACGTTGTGGAGATTTTTCCATCTTCATTATTAACTGCTTCAGCCAAAAAACCTCACCACCACTCGAAGATGTAACAAAACTGGACTGGTAATACAGTACGTCACTTCTCCGACACACCTATATTAACACGTGGCAAAAGTCAGACAAAGACGACCAAAGATGCGGATCTTACGACGCAAAGATATTACAAGATATTGATTTATACATTCTTAGAAAGTAATATGTGATTAACAATTTACTTGAAAGTTTTAAAATTATCACAAAAATTTTAGAGTAACAATAATAATAATTTCCAACGTCTTTTCAGAATTTATACAAATCTGTTTATCACAACTTTTTCGAAATAATTTCTCACTGTACGTCTTTTTTTATACGTAAGTAAAAAAACCCTACAAATTTATTTTTCTAAGAAAATTATTCTAATAAAAAGGAATTTAAGAAGACGGCTTGTGATGTTGTACTACATTACTGTGGACGGCTTATGAAGTCATAGGCCGTCTTTGTGAGTTTAAAAGAAGACACAGAGCACAAAAAGGATGGACTCCAGTTGATGTGAGTGGATGAGAAGACAATCATGACTGAAGAAAAATAACAAAATGAAGAAGTAATCGGTGAAGAGAACTAGCTAACCTGGCGTATTATCATGAAGGTTATTTTGGAGTGTGACGCAGTTTATACGTGGTAAGTGGTATTTTAATCAAACCAAAAACAAACGTTGTAGGTTATGTTGCAAAATTAACCACGTAGACAAAAGAAAATTCAAAAGCAAAAAAAGTCTTGTTTTGTCACTAGATACAAAGCCATGACTTCGAGTTGCTACATATGAAATTATTGAAAAAGATGTATGGAAAAAGTTGCACCACATCTATGATAGTCTGCAGAAGATATCGACTTGTCACGACATAAGTTTCATAATACTGAGTGGGAATAATAAGGCGGTGCGCAGAGCCACTTAGCAAAATTTGATCAAGTTTAAACAAAGATGTCTATACTAAACCAGCAGATGAAGTTGATTTGTGTGCACGTTTACTTCAGACATTGCCAAAAAATTTGATCATATTTCTACGACTTGGTATGATCTTCCACAAGAACAGAGAACGTAGCATAAATTGTAGAACATTTGTCTGAATTACGTGTTGTGGATACAAGGAAGAGATCACACAAATGTAGTAACTGAAATGATTTAGAAATCAAAAGCAAATAAGTCATACCAGTTACTAAACAAAAATAAAATGGTTATTGTACAAAAAAGGGTAAAATTGAAGCAAACAAAATGTGAAGAAGTATTTTCCTGTGGTAAAAGTAGACACATTTCAAAAGACTATAGGATAGCATTAGTGTTTTTTTAATGCAAAGGTATAGGTCATTTACCCAGGAACTGTTCTAACCATGGTGATTCTGCAAACGTATCAGCTGTGAAAATTTCATCAGAAATAAGACTAAGAAATATTTAGTCAGAGATATCTGATTTACCTCTGAATACAGATATATCAGTGCGTGACGAATGGCACATTGATAGTGGTACTACGAATCATGTAACAAACTCCAGAGGTTGGTTTATTTCGTACGATCCTTTTACTACACCAAAGAAAATTGACAGCGCTAAGAATAACGTGCACATCAGAACATTTCGAAGTGGTCGTATTGATGTTGCAATTTTTTATGGAAAAAGGGGGCTGGACGATATTTGGAAGAGGTGTGGTACTGTCCAAATGGTGCTTGTAATTTTTTCCTTCTAAAAGGCTGGCGAAAAAGATATCGATCAAAGTATCAAAAAAATCGTAAAATATGGTTGTTTTACAGAGACAACATATCAATTGCTCTTGCTCTGTCTGAAAGCAAGTATGAACTTCATCGTTTGGCAGTAAAAATGATCTCAGCAAGAAAAGTCATTTGTTGTAAAAGGAGCAACTGATACTCTTCAAATGTGGCATGAAAGATTTGGGTACCAGAGTAAACGCCATGTACACTCATTCGTGATAGTACGTGGTACTGATGTAAAGGGCGATCACGAATTTTGTTAAGGTTATATTCTAGGTACAGAATATCGGCTATTTTGTGCTTACTGAGTCGATAGACCAACTAACCCAGGAGAATTAGTCTTCGCCGGTGTCTGTGGTCCAATGGTAGAAATTGGTTTAGCTGCCTATCGATATTTTCCTGTTTTTAAGGATGATTTTCTGCTGTAAGGTTGACATATCAGTTAAGGCAAAAAGATGAGGTTAGACAGAATTTACCAATGTTTATTGAGATGATGAAAACATAAGCCCAGCTGAATATTAAAGAACTGCGAAATGATGGTGGTAAGGAGGTTGATAACTGTGACGTAAAAAGGTATGCTGAGTTAGTTGGGTTGAAATATTCCCTGACTGTGCCATACACTTAACAGCAAAATGCTGAATGTGATACCAGGATTATCTGTGAGATGGTAGAGCTACGTTCGTGGCTTCAATCAGCAAGGCATATTCCAAAAGCATTACGGGATGAAGCTGTACATGTTGCAACTCATACTCTAAACTGGAATGGGCCAACAGTTGTTAGAGTAAAAACACCAATTGAATTATTTTTGTGAAAGAAGAGTCACTTCAACAATCTGCAAGTATTTGGGGAAGAATGTTTTGTTTGCAGCTCAGAAATGGAAAAAAATTGAGACCAATCTTTGAAAGTGTATACGTTTGATTAGACGGCTGTGGCTATCGTGTATATCCCCCAGACAGGAATTCAGTTACTGTCACCCAGGATGTGAAATTCAAGAATGAAACATTAAGACAACCACTGAAGAGTGATGTAACAGAGTTAGTTGACATGTCGACTGTGGATGATTTTGCACATGCGACAACATCTAACCTGAATAATAAAGAAACCATAGAAGAAAATATTACAGAATCGGATCATCATGATCACGCTGAAGTGAATGAAGATGAAAATGACATCTCTGTAATTCGAACTGCAAGTACAAATGGAAATAGAGTTTTGGAAACAGAGAAATGATTCGACGGCCAATATGTAATTGAGTAACAATAATGACATCATCCATTACAAGGCAAGATTAGTTTCAAAAGGAATTTTGTCGGATTATATGACTTGATTTTTTTGAAACATTTAGCCATGTGGTTAGGTTTGAAACTATGAGAGCTCTTTTTTGTGTTGCTGTTCAACGAAATTGGAACGTTAAACAATTTGATATTAAAAAGACATTCTGAATGATACATTGGCGGGAGAAATTTACAGGCAACAGTCACAAGGCTATGATGACGGTACAGGTCGTATGTGCAGATTGCTTCGTAGCTTGCATGGATTGAACCAAGCAGCAAAATGTTGGTATGAGTGTTTGAAAGAATATCTTAAGAAATTCAATTTACAAGATAGCAATACTGGTCCCTCTATATATTTTAATGAAAATTTGATCTTTTTATTTCATGTGGATAATGGACTGGTAATAGTACCTGGTGAAATGGTAAATGGCTCCAGAAAAAATTACGAGAAAAGTTTGTTATTCTAATAAGTGACGTGGATAGCTACCTTGGCCTTGAAACCGAGAGTTTTGAAAATTGTGTGGCGGTGACGTGGTTTCTTTTGTTGCTCCCGAGTAATGATTTGCGAAGATGGAAAAAAATGGAGATCGATCAGTGATTAAGTACTTCGTAAAGAAAGGTATGAAGGCAAAGGACATTTGTGCCGATTTCCAGAATACACTGGTGGACACCGCTCCTTCATATTCAACTGTTGCCAAGTGGCCAAATGAATTTAAATTTCATGGAAGGAGCTTAGATGATAATCCGCACAATGGTCGGCCAAGATACGTCACTACTCTATGAATCATTGTAAAAGTGCACAAAATGTTCATGGAAGATTGCCCATTGAAAGTGCATGAAATTTCTCATTCTTGCCAGATGTCATGTGAAAGGGTATATGACATTTTAACTGAAGAATTAGAAATGAAAAAAAAAATCTGCAAGATGGGTGCTGTGACTCTTGGCGCTGGATCAGAAACGCATGAGAATGGACATATCGCAACAATATTCGGCCCATTTTAGGAGAAACGAACAAGATTTTTAGCGCCAGTTTGTGACCACAGATGAAACTTGGATGCACTACTGTACCCCAGAGACAAAGCAACAGTCAAAGCAGAGGAAACCTGTTGATTCTCCGCCACCAAAGAAATCAAAGACAATTCCTTTGGCGGGAAAGGTCATGGCATCAGTGTTCTAGGATGTGAAGGGGACTCTGTTTGTAGATTATCTCCCCACTGGGCAAACAATTAATGGAGTATACTATGCTAACCTCCTGGGCAAATTGCAACAAAATATAAGTGAAAATAGGCCAGATATAACAAGGAAGAAAGTCATCTTCCATGAAGACAACGTGCGCCCGCGCACATGTGCCGTCGTCATTGCAAAATTAAACGAACTAAAGTATGAATTGTTGCCACATCCGCCTTATTCACCTGATATGGCTCCATCAGACTTCCATCTCTTCTAAATATGAAAATTTTTCTTGGTGGACGAAGATTCACTTCAAACGAAGAATTGATATTCGGAGTTGACAACTATTTTGCAGTCCTAGAGGAAACTCTTTTTCGAGATGGGATCAAGGCACTGGAGTAATATTGGACCAAGCGCATTAATCTACGTGGAGACTACATTAAAAAATAAAAAAAAGTTTCAGTGATGTAAGTACTTTTTTTCTGTTCGTCCCGAGATCTTCTCAAACCACCCACGTATTTAACATTGGGAAAAAGCCCAGATTCAACGTGTGCTGTCAATATTGATTCACGACCACAAGATTCACCTACTGAAGCCCGTCTTCAATTGCTTAAACGAATTCTTCGCTATCTGAAAGGTACAATTCATGATGGAATTCAGTTCATTGAAACGACGAGTTCTGCCGTAGAAGCTTATAGCGATGCTGATCATGCGGGTGAAAAACTCAAAATACACACAAGAAATGGAAATTTTATGAAGTATTGTGGTGGACCAGTAATGTGGACAAGTAGTCAACAAAAATGTATTGCACAGTCATCAATGGAAGCTGAATTTGTTGCTGCATGCGAGGCAAGTAAATCGCTGGGGGGCTGGATCATTTACTGAGCGAAATTAAAATTATTGAGAAAGTTCAGTTCCAACATTACATATTTTTAATCAAAGCACTATGAAATACATAAAAGCTCCACATTTTGGGAGCTTCTATTCTCTTCTTGTCCAAACTATTTATCGTCCATGTTTCACTTCCAAACATGGCTACACTCCATACAAATACTTTCAGAAACGACTTCATACCACTTAAATCTTTACTCGATGTTAACAAATATCTCTCCTTCAGAAAAGCTTTCCTGGCCATTGCCAGTCTACATCTTATATCCTCTCTACTTCGACCATCATCAGTTATTTTGCTCCCCAAATAGCAAAACCCCTTACTACTTTAAGTGTCTCATTTCCTAACCTAATTCCCTCAGCATCACCCGACTTCCATTATCTTCGTTTTGCTTTCGTTTATGTTCTCTTATATCCTGCTTTCAAGACACTGTCCATTCCGTTCAAATGCTCTTCCAAGTCCCTTGCTGCCTCTGAGAGAATTATAATGTCATCGGCGAACCTCAACATTTTTATTTCTTCTCCATGGATTTTAATACCTACTCCGAATTTTTCTTTTGTTTCCTTTACTGCTTGCTCAATATACAGATTGAATAACATCGGAGAGAGGCTGCAACCCTGTATTACTCCCTTCCCAACCATCGCTTCCCTTTCATGTCCCTTGACTGGCATCTGGTTTCTGTACAAATTGTAAATATCTTTTCGATCCCTGTATTTTACCCCTACCACCTTCAGAATTTGAAAGAGAGTATTCCAATCAACATTGTCAAGAGCTTTCTCTAAGTCTACAAATGCTAGAAACGTAGGTTTGCCTTTCCTTAATCTAGCTTCTAAGATAAGCCGTAGGGTCAGTATTGCCTCACATGTTCCAACATTTCTACAGAATCCAAACCTATCTTTCCAGAGGTCGGCTTCTACCAGTTTTTCCATTCGTCTGCAAAGAATTCGCGTTGTATTTTGCAGCTGTGACTTATTAAACTGATAGTTCGGTAATTTTCACATCTGTCAACATCTGTTTAGTTTGGGATTGGAATTATTATGTTCTTCGTGAAGTCTGACGGTATTTTGCATGTCTTGTACATCTTGCTTACCAGATGGTAGAGTTTTGTCAGGACTGGCTCTCCCAAGGCCGTCAGTAGTTCCAATGGAATGTTGTCTACTCCGGAGGCCTTGTTTCGACTCAGGTCTTTCAGTGCTCTGTCAAACTCTTCACGCAGTATCCTATCTCCCATTTCATCTTCATCTACATCCTCTTCCATTTCCATAATATTGTCCTCAAGTACATCGCCCTTGTATAGACCCTCTATATACTCCTCCCACCTTTCTGCTTTCCCTTCTTTGCTTAGAACTGGGTCTCCATCTGAGCTCCTGATATTCATACAAGTATTTCTCTTTTCTCCAAAGGTCCCTTTAATTTTCCTTTAGGCAGTATCTAGCTTACGCCTAGTGAGATTAGCCTCTACATCCGTACATTTGTCCTCTAGTCATCCCTGCCTAGCCATTTTGCACTTCCTGTCGATCTCATTTTTGAGACGTTTGTGTTCTTTTTTGCCTGCTTCCTTTACTGCATTTTTATATTTTGTCCTTTCATCAATTAAATTCAATATTTCTTCTGTTACCCAAGGATTTCTACTAGCCCTCGTCTTTTTACCTACTTGATCCTCTGTTGCCTTCACTACTTCATCCCTCAAAGCTACCCATTCTTCTTCTACTGTATTTCTTTCCTCCATTCCTGTCAAATGTTGCCTTATGCTCTCCCTGAAACTCTGTACAACCTCTGGTTTATTCCGTTTATCCAGGTCCCATCTCCTTAAATTCCCACCTTTTTGCAGTTGCTTCAGTTTTAATCTACAGTTTAACTAATAGATTGTAACCAGAGTCCACATCTGACCCTGAAAATGTCTTACAATTTAAAACCTGGTTCCTAAATCTCTGTCTTACCATTATATAATTTGAAACGTGTCAGTATCTCCAGGCTTCTTCCATGTATACAACCTTCTTTTATGATTCTTGAACCAAGTGTTAGCTATGATTAAGTTGTGCTCTATGCAGAATTCTACCAGGCGGCTTCTTCTTTCATTTCTTACCCCCAATCCGTAGTCACCTATTACGCTTCCTTCCCTCCCTTTTCCTACTACCGAATTCCAGTCTCGCATGACTATTAAATTTTCGTCCCCCTTCACTACCTGAACAATTTCTTTTATCTCATCATACATTTCATCAATTTCTTCGTCATCTGTAGAGGTAGTTGGCATAGAAACTTGTACTACTGTAGTAGGTGTGGGCTTCGTGTCTACCTTGGCCACAATAATGCGTTCACTATGCTGTTTGTAGTAGCTTACCCGCACTCCTATTTTTTATTCATTATGAAACCTACTCCTGCATTACCCCTATTTGATTTTGTATGTATAATCCTGTGTTCACCTGACCAAAACTCTTGTTCCTCCTGCCACCGAACTTCACTAATTCCCATTATATCTAACTTTAACCTATTTCCCTCTTTAAATTTTCTGTCCTACCTGCCCAATAAAGGGATCTGACATTCCATGCTCCGATCCATAGAACGCCAGTTTTCTTTCTCCTGATAACGACGTCCTTTTGAGTAGTCCCCGCCCGGAGATCCGAATGGGGGACTATTTTACCTCCGGAATATTTTACCCAAGAGGACACCATCAGCATTTAATCATACAGTAAAACTGCATGCCATCGGGAAAAATTATGGCTGTAGTTTCCCCTTGCTTTCAGCCGTTCGCAGTACCAGCAGAGCAAGGCCATTTTGGTTGGTGTTACAAGGCCAGATCAGTCAATCATCCAGACCGTTGCCCCTGCAACTACTGAAAAGTCTGCTGCCCTTCTTCAGGAATTACACGCTTGTCTGGGCTCTCAACAGATACCCCTCCGTTGTGGTTGCACCTACGGTACGGCTACCTGTATCGCTGAGGCACGCAAGCCTCCCCCCCCCCCCCCCCTCCCCCAACGGTAAGGTCCATGATTCAGGGGGGGGGGGGGCTTTTGCATAAAGTCTTTATTTCCCACCTCTTTGTGGAAGCTCCAGGCTACTGACTTATTGGATATTTTATCCAGATCACAGAGCAGGAAGTCCATATTGGTGTTTTGTGTTACCGCTGCTCGGAAAAAAGGCGAATTCTGGTATCACCGTTTACAATACATTTGTGGAAAATCTGTTTTTTGCTTCTGCTGACATTCGCAGATAACATAGTCCACTGTTCCGAAATATCAAGGTCTTCAACAGTATACACGGCCGACGTGAAGCAGGAATAAGGCCTTAATCGGGTCACTCGCAAAATAGGATCTTCTGAAAAGTTTGCAGGCGCCGATTTCGTTTCTCGACGCTGCGAGTTTACTGCAACGCAACACAGTCGTTAATGTAAGCCAGTTTCCTTCCAGTTTTTCCAGTTAAGTACTGCAAATGTTCTCGTGGTTTATCGGCAGAATATTCAGTTCAGTTTACTGTTCTTTGTCGAGATCGATAGTGTAACTCTCGATTAATATTCCCGCTCCAAGAATCACTTAGTCATAACTGGTATGTTTCACAAAACGTTTCGATTTGTGCATTTTATGGTACAAAGTAAATTTACTCAATATAATACAGTATTTCTATTTAAATAAAGTAGTTTCACTTTCCTTGTGTCTGACACTTATTCTGTTGAAAGCAGAAGATTTACCACTACAAACATCCTACGCTTTCTTATCGGCGATTTTTTTCCAGAGATTAACGAATCTGCTGAGTCATTCTCAATCAGCTTTCACTTTCATTTCTGTTGTCATGCTGAAATTCGATCGTAGAAGCTGTATAACGAACAGCAGCTTTGGTAATCACTTTAGTAGCTGTAGATTTTATGAAACACAGCTTTCTATGCCCTTTATCACCACACTGTATCTATACAATAAAAAAGTGTGAAACAGCCAGAAACGAATAGAATATAATATAGAATATAATTAGTTCTACATGGGGTGGTGTACTGACATGACATGAGATGATATGTAAGTAATGCATGAATCTTTCAAGTATTAGGTTATATCACATCGTGTGTAATTTATTGTACTCTACGCCTTGCTGGTTGTTTCAGGCTTTTCTGCGGTACAGATACTGTGATGATTGTTATTAACCAAAACTGGTAGTGATGAAAGGAGATATAAACATATGGGTGTGATGCATTTCACAACATAATTAACAGTTGACAATCGCATTCAAAAAATGTGTAACGTATACTTTTAGTAGTCACTATTTGACAGTTCCGAGGCGCAAACTATATCCGGAAGCTCACCGCCAGTATACACCAGATATTAATAACATACACTCCTGGAAATTGAAATAAGAACACCGTGAATTCATTGTCCCAGGAAGGGGAAACTTTATTGACACATTCCTGGGGTCAGATACATCACATGATCACACTGACAGAACCACAGGCACATAGACACAGGCAACAGAGCATGCACAATGTCGGCACTAGTACAGTGTATATCCACCTTTCGCAGCAATGTAGGCTGTTATTCTCCCATGGAGACGATCGTAGAGATGCTGGATGTAGTCCTGTGGAACGGCTTGCCATGCCATTTCCACCTGGCGCCTCAGTTGGACCAGCGTTCGTGCTGGACGTGCAGACCGCGTGAGACGACGCTTCATCCAGTCCCAAACATGCTCAATGGGGGACAGATCCGGAGATCTTGCTGGCCAGGATAGTTGACTTACACCTTCTAGAGCACGTTGGGTGGCACGGGATACATGCGGACGTGCACTGTCCTGTTGGAACAGCAAGTTCCCTTGCCGGTCTAGGAATAGTAGAACGATGGGTTCGATGACGGTTTGGATGTACCATGCACTATTCAGTGTCCCCTCGACGATCACCAGAGGTGTACGGCAAGTGTAGGAGATCGCTCCCCACACCATGATGCCGGGTGTTGGCCCTGTGTGCCTCGGTCGTATGCAGTTCTGATTGTGGCGCTCACCTGCACGGCGCCAAACACTCATACGACCATCATTGGCACCAAGGCAGAAGCGACTCTCATCGCTGAAGACGACACGTCTCCATTCGTCCCTCCATTCACGCCTGTCGCGACACCACTGGAGGCGGGCTGCACGATGTTGGGGCGTGAGCGGAAGACGGCTTAACGGTGTGCGGGACCGTAGCCCAGCTTCATGGAGACGGTTGCGAATGGTCCTCGCCGATACCCCAGGAGCAACAGTGTCCCTAATTTGCTGGGAAGTGGCGGTGCGGTCCCCTACGGCACTGCGTAGGATCCTACGGTCTTGGCGTGCATCCGTGCGTCGCTGTGGTCCGGTCCCAGGTCGACGGGCACGTGCACCTTCCGCCGACCACTGGCGACAACATCGATGTACTGTGGAGACCTCACGCCCCACGTGTTGGGCAATTCGGCGGTACGTCCACCCGGCCTCCCGCATGCCCACTATACGCCCTCGCTCAAAGTCCGTCAACTGCACATACGGTTCACGTCCACGCTGTCGCGGCATGCTACCAGTGTTAAAGAGTGCGATGGAGCTCCGTATGCCACGGCAAACTGGCTGACACTGACGGCGACGGTGCACAAATGCTGCGCAGCTAGCGCCATTCGACGGCCAACACCGCGGTTCCTGGTGTGTCCGCTGTGCCGTGCGTGTGATCATTGCTTGTACAGCCCTCTCGCAGTGTCCGGAGCAAGTATGGTGGGTCTGACACACCAGTGTCAATGTGTTCTTTTTTCCATTTCCAGGAGTGTAGTTACAAGAATACATCTCAGATGGCAGCATAAAATGCGTGCAAAATCTGTGCACTCCGTCTGATTTTCTGCAGCCTGTTACCCTCATTTATCCGAATCCTTTACCATCACATCAAGTTCTTCTCCATCTCATCAACATCTACGTGCACCCTACACATCCCGCAAGCTTGTCTCAGCCACCAAAATAGTACTGACACACTGCGAGCCAACATCAAAACATCCGACAGACCCTGCCCGTGCGCAACTTCCATACCCTCTTCAACGGTACTTTGATAGCGTTGCCGGCCGCTGTGGCCGAGCGGTTCTGGGTGCTTCAGTCCGGAACCGCGCTGCTGCTACGGTCGCAGGTTCGAATCCTGCCTCGGGCACGGATGTGTATGATGTCCTTAGGTTACTTAGGTTAAAGTATTTCTAAGTCTAGGGGATTGATGACCTCTGATGTTTAGTCCCATAGTGCTTAGAGCCATTTGAACGTAAGTTGCCAGCCACTCCTTCAACCGTTATGATTTTTCAGATTCAATTACTAAATATTCCTGTTCGCTGATTGACGAGTACCTATGTTGTAATAAAATACACACAACAATTGCTTTATGAAAAATATGGCTGTGTTTATGTGGATAATACTAATAACTGAGAAACACAACTGCAATATCCTATAGTTTTCTTAAAAAAAATTGGCTTTCCTGTTAATTTTCTGTGTGAAAAGTAGATTGAGTAAGCATAAATAGTTTATCAAGTTTATGGGAATAATGCTACGTAATGGACAATTTTGTTGCACTGAAGCATTTACTAAAAGACTGAAACTTGTTGTGCCAGTGGGAGATAAGAGTGAACAATATTTTCTGCTACAGATGGGGCTGAGTGAACATCGGACATTATCGTACTATCAAACTATACGTTACTATACTGTATGTTACAATACGTTAAACAAGTTACAGAAAAAATAGTAAATCACACAAGTACAGTATGACACATTTGTTCAAATAACTCATGGGTTTGCTGCCGGGTGACGTCGTCGGACACCGCCGATATTTCGACAGGAGCGCTCCCTGCCATTCTCAAGGCACAAATGGAAGGAAGAAAAAATGTAGAAGCAAATTTAATACCTCGGTTCATAGAGGAGAAACAGCGAAGATACAACACACAGAACAACTGTCAACACAACCAAAGGTAACCCACGTCAGAAATATCGATAGTTACTATTAATCAACAGGTGAGGTAGCACTAATTTTGTCCCTCTGTTTTTTGAGGAGAGACAGAGCCGGATTCCAAGCGGCTTTTAAACAAAATCCACCATCTCTGTTAATAAGGTTGCTTGATATTCTGATTTCAACATCTTCCTTAATGACACTATCCCAATACTTTGACGTGCAAGCCAGAATCTCCGTGTTGTTGTATTACATAGGATGACTGGTGTCAAGGAAATGCTCTGCAATAGCGGATTTGCTCGGCTGTTGTATGCGTGTGTGACGCTTATGTTCAATGCACCGGTCTTCCACAGTCCTGATTGTCTGACCAATGTATGATTTGCCACAACTGCAAGGAATACGATAGACTCCAGCCTTACGCAAACCAAGATCATCCTTTACGGACGCCAACAGGGCCTTAATCTTAGAAGGTGGTCGAAAAACACATTTCACATCATATTTCCGCAAAATACGGCCAATCCTGTTGGAAATGCTTCCTGCGTGAGGCAAAAACGCCGTAGACTTAGGTGCCACTTCGTTGCTATCGTCACTCACCCGTCGCATAGAAGGCTGATGGCGCAACGCACGTTTGGTCTGCCTCTCACTATAACCATTCTGACGAAAGGTGACTTAGAGATGTGCTAGCTCAGCCGCAAACCTTCCAGGGTCTGAGATAACGTAGGCCCTGTGAACCAAGGTACGAATTACTCCTTCACACTGAGCTGGATGGTGACAACTATCAGCTCGCAGATACAAGTCGGTGTGGGTGGGCTTCCTATAAACAGAATGTCCCAACGTACCATCAGTCTTCCTTTTGACCAACACATCAAGGAAGGGAAAACATCCATTTTTTTCCACCTCCATAATGAACTGAATATTCGGGTGGATTGAATTCTGATGTTCCAAAAACCGGTTTAAATTCTCACTACCATGAGGCCACACAACAAAAGTATCATCTACATATCTGAAAAAACACGCAGGTTTCAAGGTCGTTGACTCCAATGCACGTTCCTCAAAGTCCTCCATAAACAAATTGGCCACAATAGGTGACAACGGGCTTCCCATTGCAACTCCATCAGTCTGTTCGTAGTACTGACCATTGAATAAAAAGTAAGTGGAAGTCAGCACATGTCAAAACAAATTTGTTAATTCGACACCAAACTTAACCTCAATTAGCTGCAACGAATCAGAGAGAGGAACGCGAGTGAAAAGAGAAACCACATCAAAGCTGACTAAAATATCAGAGTCATTCAAACGACATCCCTGCAATCGACATAAGAAATCTGCAGAGTTCTTAATGTGGTGTTCACACCTACCTACTAGTAGGCTCAACAAACTAGCAAGATGTTTAACTACACGATATGTTGGAGCACCAGTATTAGAAACAATACGCCTCAACGGGACAGCCTCCTTATGGACCTTAGGGAGGTCATATAATCTAGGTGGTACAGCACAGTATGAATTAAGACTCTTGATAGTCTCCTGTGACAAAGAACTTTTCTTCAGGAGGCTATTTGTCTTTCTCTCAACACTCTTGGGTTGAATTATTAACAACAAATTTCATAAGTGGTTACTGTGAGGATCCCTAGATCCTTAAATAGATCTCTGCAGGATGACCGTGGGTGGGCTCCAGTAATTATTCTGATTACACGTTTTTGAGCAATGAATACTTTTCTACTCAACGATGAATTACCCCAGAATATGATACCATACGAAAGCAGTGAATGAAAGTAGGCATAGTAAGCTAATTTACTGAGATTCTTATCACCAAAATCTCCAATAACCCTAATAGCATACGTAGTCGAACACAGACGTTTCAGCACACCATCAATGTGTTGCTTCCAGTTTAACCTCTCATCAATGGACACACCTAAAAATTTTGAAAATTCTACCTTAGCTACAGACTTCTGTTCAAAGTCTATATTTATTACTGGAGTTGTGCCATTTACTGTATGGAACTGTATATACTGTGTTTTATCAAAATTTAAAGAAAGTCCGTTTGCTGAGAACCACTTAATAATTTTGTGAAAAACATCATTTACAATTAAATCACTTAGTTTTTGGTTTTTGGATGTTATTACTATACTTGTATCATCAGCAAAAAGAACTAACTTTGCATCTTCATCAATGTGGAATGTTAAGTCATTAATGTTGCTACATCTATCACATCAGACCCCGGAGTTAACGATTCTACGGCACGTCAGACACTTTACACTCATGGTACAAATCGATTTTAGTGACAGAAAGACAATTAAGTTACCGGAAAACAATGAAAATACGTGTACGAAAAATTAGGTCTACTCGCGACAATGTAAACAATGGTTCAGAAGTTTATTACTGGAAATTCCTTAAGAGATGACGATACTCTACAGATATAAAGGGGCAAAAAAATGGTTCAAATGGCTCTGAGCACTATGGGACTCAACTGCTGTGGTCATTAGTCCCCTACAACTTAGAACTACTTAAATCTAACTAACCTAAGGACATCACACACATCCATGCCCGAGGCAGGATTCGAACCTGCGACCGTAGCAGTCGCACGGTTCCGGACTGCGCGCCTAGAACCGCGAGACCACCGCGGCCGGCATAAAGGGGCAGCAAACGTATTTAGCACACTGAACTACCATCACGCGCAGAGACAAGGAGGTAGGAATTAACTAAATTTTTCTCGTGGTGAGGGCTTTGTGTTATAAATAGAGCACAGTTGGTTCGAGATCCTGATTCTCATTGTACTTAGCTCAATAGGATAGTGGTTAAACTAGAGATTGCAAGGAAGTGTCGAGTGAATTTTAATAGTCTCGGTAGATTGCGAGGTTAAAGTTAGAACCATGAAGCGTAACTACTTACTGAGATGAGCCAATGACACTTCGTCGATGGGTGAACACACTGAATTATCGAGTGATGTTTGTCGATTGGAAGAGATTGGAGGTAATAATACTATGGAATCGGTTGGAACTATTTTTATTCCTAGTAATAATGCAGTGACTGATGATTCGGGTGTCCTTAGTAATAATGATAGTTTACATGTAACAGAGGTGCCTCAAACACATACTCAATCTGAGGAAAGTACAGAGTTTTCAGCTCCAGTTGACCTTGGATTAATATTACAATTGTTAAATAAAAGGTTTGACGAATCCAAAGTAGAACAAGCTCAAGCTAGAGCAGAAGCAAAAGTAGAACAAGCTCAAGCCATGGCAGAACAAACTCGAGCTATGGCGGAATTAATAGATAGAAAGTTAGAATTAAGGTTTGCAAAAATTGATGAACAGTTAAATGAATATCAGAAAGAGATGCGAGACTTGGTTGCTAAATGTGAAAAGGAAAGTAAGGATAGTTATACGCTGTTGTCTGATAAAATGGAGAACTTAGATTTAAGTGTGAGACTAATAATAAGCAAGTGAGCACCTTAAAGACGTCTGTGAGCGGTTTAGAGAATAAGGTAGAAGCTATTAATAATGAACAGAATCAACTGAACACACAGTTGGCACAGGTTTGGGAGCAAATAAAGAACTTGGAAATCTTGGGGCAAAATTACGTAGATGATTATTTGTATAAGCAAACAAAAACGTTTGAGGAAGAAATATCTGAATGGATCGAGGCAAAATCGGGGGAGATTCAAATGTAGCTTATTGAGGCTGTCAGTACTGCCGTACAATAATTTAGACTTGATGCCTCACAGTCAAAAGAATCAGACTTAGTAAGTTTAAAGAAGAATTTAATATAATTAAAGATAAAGTAATGTCTGAATTACCCATGTGGCAGGAGAGTGTAGATAAACGGTTAACTACAAGTAATAGACCCGTAAGTTACCCTTATTATAAAGATGAAATGTGTGAAGGTAGTTGTCCACCGGTATCACCTGACCGGAATCGTTAATTGTACTGTGAATGGAATGGGAATGAACACTAATAATAAGGAGAAATGGAATAACGAGAGAAGTTGTACAGATAGGGGGGCTGTGGAATCAGCTAAAATAGAGCTCAGTATTTTTAAGTCAAGACAATTTCAGATATTTTCTAATGAGCGTAACTCGGTACACCCTATGATGTTCATAAATAGTTTTAAAAATGTATTTCCCTGTTCCTGGAAGGAACGGGACAAAATACAGTTTATTGTGTCTAAAACCAGCGGAGAAGTAGCGCTGTGGTCGTCTGAAATCGCTGAAAAGAGTCGCCCATGCCACGAATCTGAACAATTATTTGTAGCAAAGTACTGGTCAAACAGTAAACAAGATAGGTTACGAAATCAGATTATACGCCTGAGTATTTCAACCCGAAAAAAGGCACGCTTAGGAGATATTTTGATAAATATGTTAACAAAACACTTTATTGGAACAATCCTATGAGCCCTTGTGAAGTGTTAAGAATATTAACGGGGAAGTTGCCCATATATTTACGTGAGAAATTAATTAATGTATCCGTAGATGATGTAGATAATTTTTTTTAGCGGTTATTGATTCGTTAGATGTTATAATGGAAGATGCTAAAAGCATGGGGAATCATTATGGCGGTAATGGAAGATGATGTGATCATCATACTAACGGAGATAACGCTAATGGAAATCCAAAGAGTAATGTAAATTATGCTAAGCGGAACAGGGTGGAGGATTATTACGAGCGTAGTAATAATCATAATGCAATGGAAAAGGGACATTTCATGCAAAATGGGAATAATGTAATGGGAAAAAACGACAATAGGAATTACCGATATGAGCGAGATAGTCGTGATGTTTCACGTACACAGATGAATAATATGGAAGGAGCGAATCGAAAAAGAAAGCTTGATGAACATTGTATTGGGAACAAGACAACATACGAACGCGATAGAAATTGGGAAAGTCAACGAACTGCGCGCTGGGGGGCAACGACGAACGCAATTATTGCTAATCCAGAGTGTGTACCAACTCCTGTGCTCCCTAGACAGGAAGAGCGAGGTGATAATAATGTCTCTGATTTTCGTGGGCAAGGATCGGGGGTAAGAGTTGTGGAGCTTGATGAAAGTGGCACGGCACACAACGGTAGTAATGCAACAAACTAAAACCAGCTACTCTATGCCTTCCCGGAATGGCTGGGGAAGTTTGGGGAGGCTCTAATGATAATAGAATAAGCTTCTTGAGGTATTACGAAGGGGAAGATATACGCCAGGAGTTATTAGACAATACAGGAAAAATTCAGGGTAGCTTGGTGGATGTTGTGCAGGCCGGATCTGTGGCGAGGAAATTGAGTTTTGTTGGACACAGTAGCAGCTTTTAGTGTGATGAGCTTTGGGCTATATAAACACTTAATGACTAAGGAGAAATTTCCAGTTTTACCGGTGTCTAATTATACTTTATCAGGAGCGTTGGGAACAAAGTCCGTCGTGATTAAGTATCAAGTACTAGTGGAGGTGGAGGTATGGAGTTACAAGGAGAGCTGATAGAATGTGCCTTCTTGCTAACTCCCCACCTGTAACATAATTGTATCTGGGGTATTGATTTTTTGCGGGTACGAGACGCAATGCTCGATTTCGCAGGCGGTCAGTGTATCTTAAGCAATCTCGGAAAGACAATTACCATACCGTTAATCCGGAAGTTAGAGTATCAGCCGAACCTTAATAGCAAAGTAAGTTTTATTAAACGGAAAGCAAAAGTTTTGTATTTATCTCAAAATAGCTGTTTGTACTCTTTAGATTGTAATGCTGTGTCCGAGATGCGAGAATTAATTTCAACCAAGACTAACGAGTCTGAGTATTTGCTGGAAGAAGAGAAAAGGGAATTAGAATCTGTACTAAATGAATTTGTGCAACTGTTTGATGTTAAGCCTGGCGTTACCAAGGATTATATATATCACATGGAAGTATACCCCCACCAGACTTACTGTAAAGCAGCTTATTCCATGCCGTGGACCTAGAAGGAGAAGGTGGCAGAGGAAATAAGTAAAATGTTAAATTGGGGCATAATTTAACCCTAGACTTAACCCTATAGTAGTCCGTTAGTTGTTGTGGATAAGGCTGATGGTAGTTTGAGATTGGTGCTCGATGCCACGTATCTTAGATAATAAGATGGACTATGCAGATGTCATTGAACACGTCCAAGGGGCTTTAAACAAAAAGAGCAGAGTTAAGAAAACGAAAATATGATAAGAAGTTATCTAGAGTATGTGTTCATAAAATTTACGATAAGGTCCTGTTGAGGAAGCATGTAAAGTCGTCATCAGTAATGAAGATTAACGAAAAGTGGCTACGTTTGTACGCGGGTCCATTCCAAATAACCGACATCCCACATGCTAGGAGTTATTTGTTACGATATGTAAGGGGAGACTATAAAACAGGTGGATTGTATCCGCATAAAGATTTGAAGAGATTTTATGAGTGAACCTAATTGTGGAATTGAGAAAAGTGAATGACGTTATTTAGTATTAGTACAATAGAACGTAGTATATAAGAATTTCTAATTTCTACTTATAATGCAAATGAACAAAATGAAAAAGATCGAGGTATGTACAGTGCTCCTTTGTTATTGTGTTTGAGTAGTATATGATGTGTTCCTGATAGTCATCGTTATGAGCACCAGAAGATTTCATCATTGTTCATCGTAGTATTAGATTTTTGAAAAAAAAGTTAATTAAGTTTATGCCTCTTTGTAAAAGTCAATATGAGGTTGTATATATGTATATGTGTATGTATGTATGAATAAATATGTATGTTTTCATGTACTGATGAGTACATGTTGTATGTAAAAGTACAATGATTATCAGGAAGCATTTGTCTAGGATTTAATGTCGCGAGGTTGATGCAACTACAAAAAGTTAGTTTCTTCCTATCCTTCCATAATTAAAAAAACTTGTAAAATGTTATGATTACGTGTGTGCGGTACAGTGAGTGAAATACCAAACATGTGACGTGTAAAGGTTGACGTTTGCTGTAACATGGCACGAATCATACCGATGCTGCATGAAAAGCAGAAATGTTCGTGGTGGAAGTCAAAGATGAACGATAATTGAAGTATAGACTTGTTGCTAGTAGTTGGAATGGCAAATCAGAGTGTGCGTTGCGGTCGAGGAACTGAATACGGACAGAATCCGAGACTGAGATTATGTGTGACTAATAACACATTTATAGCGTGTGGAATAGGGAGCTAGTTAAGGACAGACTATAGTGTCCTATATGCGATAATTATATACTATGTGGTACGTTTCTTGTGGGGGAAGTATGACTACAAAAGGTTATGCGCGCATGGACTTGCGCAATGGGTATCGTATTAAAGACTATGACAGACTGAGAACAATTACGTGGAAAATGTTTTGAACTAGTATGATGATAATGTTAGTGATAATATATGAATATTTTAATGATGTATATAGTGTAAGGAAAGTGGAGGAAGCGATTATTGATACATTTTTGAACCAAGTACTGGAAGGATGATGAAAAGAGTACTGTACAAGTTTCGTAGCAGGTGGGAGGTGACCAATGTTTAAGGAGAGGAGTGACGAAACAATGTACATGTCTCGCAGAAACCAATGCTCTCAATTTTGTTTCGTGTGCTGTGTTGCTGAGTGGGGGTGAACCGCCACTTGTCACGTGATGCTGGATCACGTGGTCGTGGCATAACCTACCCGATGGTGCGAGCGGCATCACTTATAGCAGCGCAGACATCTTCGACACCTGGAGCCGACCAATCCAGTGGTCATAGATCAACATCTCACAGTATGGTGACCCGTGCACACCTGGCGGACATCTCGGCGAGAGCAGAAGTTGTCAGACGCCTTATCGTCATGTTCGGATAACATTCTCTGGATACGTTCGGGACTGATTATCTCGGTGTTTCTCAAATTATAAGAAAAGGCGAGTTCCAGAACATTCAGTCGAAGTTAATGTCACGAAATCGTCCAGATGATCCAGATTGTTGCAAGTCACAAGCTATAGAAGAGGTGGCTTTAATAAATGAACGTATCTGACAACTGAGGGCGAGGTTCACCATAGTCAAGTCGCTAGCCGTTCAAGACGTGACTTGTTAACTGTCAGAGAGGAAGATGAGTCACTGAGCATTGTCGCTGTTCGGCGGGTTAGGAGGCGAAGATTTGCGAGAATTAGGGCGTAAAGAAGATGCCGTTCGGCGGATTGGAGTTCGGCGCCAAGAGTCATCGGCAGCTGGTACGACAGGATGAAGACGTCTCAAAGAAGATTGTAAAATTGACATCTTATTATGATAAGCGGACTTATTCTGCAAAGTAGACTAAAAATGAATTATTTATGCTCTAATCTAATTCGAACCTAAGAAGTACTGTGTTAAGACATGTATTATTCGATGTATAACTTGATATATCATTCCATCAATCACATTCAACCAACATCTATGATCAGCACTTCGGTGCCAACCAAGCAAAATATGAGAGGCTGCTCCCGCCTCGCAGGTCACAACGAACCCCAATGAAAAAAGAAACCCCTGACCCAAAGAAAAGGAAAACTAAGCACCAAATATCATCTTGTCCCTACCTCATTCCCAAATGAAAAATCTAAGTCTAAGAAGGCAAGCCCAAACCCAAAAATAAAAGGAAAAGAAAGATCCAAGTCATATCACCAAAAAACAATGTTATACCAACTTAACAGCCCTAAAGCAAGAACAAGTCAATAGTAAGGTAGAATGTTGCCCGATTGTCTATACAAGAAATCTGCCAACATTCTAGGGGGGCGGTATAACGGTACTTTGTGGGCAGGCGTGTCAATTAGCATGATATTAATTAAAATCGGGGAAGAATTAAAAAGTGGAAAGTAATACGAAACTATAATAATTGCACAGTATTACTAAGAAGCAATATAATGAAAAGTAATAAAAAGCAAAGTAGCAAAGACCAAGCGGGACAGAAAGATATAGGGGCGCGTTTGTTTTTTAATACATATAAAAAAAGAACATGTAACACATTGTTGAGCTCTGTACCTTCCGTTATCGCGATCGGGCTAGTCGATGAAAAAGTGGTACGAGACTGCGAAATTCGTTAAGGAGATTATTTTAAAGACTCTTCAAGCACGTTTAAAATACATTACGTGTGACGAAGTGATCACAGACGTTTATTGTCGGGTGGAGTGAAAATTAATCCGACAACATAATTTGAACTTTGTTTTAGCTGGGAAAAAAACTCTTGGGAAACTATTATTGTTGTGGAACCCACGAAACTTGTGCGCAACGGAAAGCTATAGTTTACGCAAATCTGCATTTTATAAAATGCTGAAACGCGTGTGCGTGGAACATTAATAGAATCTTATCCTTGGACCGTCGCGGGGATAACTGATACAAACAACGCGCCAGCATAAAAATTAGTTCGCTTATTAACTACTAGGTATTAATTAACGGGGAATTAAAATACTAAAAAAGAAGGATAGGATCATCACCTCCAATCCCGATTCATATTTCGTATTTAATTAGTGAAAAGAGAAGTATTAATAAACAAATTACATTTCAATTTTATCCACGATTTTGGCTTCATTACGTAGTCTTGATTACATGATAAACAATATCTGTGGAAGTTGTGTGCAACGTATCGTCATAATATTTAGCCAACCAATACTGTGGGACACCAAAAATGTAAATGCATGAAATTGTTCTTACAGCGGATGTATAATGTGTGAGTGCGACGAACTTTATTGAAAAACTGAACATCCATTACGTACTTGCATGTTTATCTGCGAAAATGGTCCTTGTCGGTACATCAGCATAGAGTTCAAATAGAATAGGTGGAACATTGCAAACAATTCAGATTAATCGAAGATCTAAATACGCATAATGCTGGTACAACCAGAATGTGCTCTTTCTCCTCACCCCCGTGGCAGTAATTGAATTAAGAGTCAGCCGGGAAATACATTTAAATCAATTGACGACTATTGAGCTAGCTTCACGAATTTTCCAATGGCCACTGCCATGTATGAAGGCGAGTGACACCACGAGTGTTAACGTCGATCGAGGGGTGTCGTCGTGATCGTATTGAATGACATTGAGCGGTTACAAGAATTAAAGTTGTTCTGACACTGCTACGGTATTTACAGAAAGGGTAATTGCCAATAGAAACAGAGAGGGCCAATATTTTCTGCTGTTGACGTGATGTGACTGAGTTAAATTGGGACACTATAGCATTATCAAAACGTTTTGCATCCAAAATCGTATTCTTTTTCTGTAAAACCGAAAAAGCTATTCATACAAATAGTACCCTAACTGGTACGGTTTTTGGATTGGGTTAGGTCTGTTATGGCACTGTCTGCTAAATAAAACGAAACAGTCCTTTCCACTACTGCTGCAGCTATAACACACGCCATTTAAACAAGACGATTTTAGCACGAATCGTCATTTTAATATGCCTAACTTTCATAAATGACATGATGTTCACGAAGTACCAAACTCAAATGCATATTACTAGAAATAAACAACATTAGCCGGACGCTGTGGCCGAGTGGTTCTAGGCGATTCAGTCCGGAACCGCGCTGCTGCTACGGTCGCAGGTTCGAATCCTGCCTCGATCATGGATGTGTGTGATGTCCTTAGGTTAGTTAGGTTTAAGTGGTTCTAAGTCTAGGGGACTGATGACCTCAGATGTTAAGTCCCATAGTGCGTAGAGCCATTTGAGCCATCTGAAACAGCATTATTTTAGAAAACAGAGCAGAAGTCTCACTTGCCCGTTATATGTTCCAGTTTGTCTCTTAAAGGTTGAAAAGACGAAGTACGGCTGGCTTTGCTATCAAAGTGTGGATAGAAATTCGGAAGTCTCGAAATAATTGGAGCGACGTCTCCATTCTCATGAACACTTCAGCCAAAATCTCTTCGTCGCCGTCTGAATCAGTCACTACCATCTTAAAACTTATTCCCCGGTTAAGCTTGCTAACCGTCAAGAAATCACCACTTAAGAGCTATCCCGAGTTTTTCTCCGGTTAGGCGTTTTCGTGGTTCGTACAACGCGTTTATCGAACCATTCGGAGGATAGAGGTAAACCAGCTGCTAAACTGAGACAGTGCAACCAGCCCCCCTAACCTGTTGTTCCCTGTCACATCGAGGTTTCCTCTTCCTTTCCGACTCTATCCTTTCTTCATTCTCCATATACCATAGCATGGTTTGTGTCCTAGTTACCGCTATCCTAAATCCGATCTCTCCTGTAACCCATTGTTTGCAGTACACATCCACTACACATCACTATATTCTATCACACCAAGTGATCGCTCGCCCCCCCCCCCTTCCCATGTCTCCCCCTTCCCACACCCGCACAACCACACACACACACATAGACTCCACTACAACAGCATTTCTGTGTTGTGAAATTATTGCTGCAGTTTGTTTATTTTTAAGACCTGCACCATTTCTTAACGTTTACTTCTGTGCACAAAAAATAACCTATTTATGCCATTTTTTAAATTTTTTAACTGCGCAACCCTTTCATTTTTTGTATGATCTGATTTGCCTGCAGAAGTGAGAAAATCTAAGACATTGCTAGCTAACATTCCAAATATTTTCGGGCTCACATGCAGTTCCTCTTCGTCGAAATTTCCTGGCTCAAACTCGTCTAGGGGTTCAACCGCACCTGTCGCATTACACGCCCTAAATAAGACACTTGTGACCCTTTTGTTAAATTGTCTGGCTGATGGCAAATTTGCGAAATACAGAGTTAACATAACATACTATAATAACAGTAATAATAATATCGGGAACTAAATCAACGACCCATAAATGATGTAGGCCACACAGTTGCGATTTGGTTAGAGTAATGTTTACTCAGAAAGCAAACTAATAGCGAAAGAGGTCGTATTTAGGGTTACTGTTACACTGGAGCGTATATCCATTTGACACAGTTTGATCATTCACAATGTCATCGCGAATTACAAATCCACTTCTCCACCTCGTCAACTACGCGAAAAGTTACAGTTCACACCAGGCGCGCGGCTGCTCACCGCTCAGATACTAAGTCCCGCGATACCACACAACGCGAAATTTCCAAAGTCGTTTCACTTCCTAACTGCCTGAGGATCGACAGCCCGCGTTCGCGTCTCACTCCAAACTGTACCCTTTCGTGTCTCCAGCCGAACTGTACTCTTTGGTGTGTAGACCTGAACTGCCCTCTGCCCCTCTCCGACCGCGCTTCCCGCACGCCGAAAGTCTTCGCCCAACTGACTAGCGCAGTTCCCAGTTCCCATCACTGAAGCCGTCCATCTGATTGGCTACAGCTTATTCTACATTACTTCACATTTTAAAATATTTAAATAATCAAAGCTTGACCCACTTTCACGTTCTAAATAAAGAAACAAAAATATCAATTACATAATACACGTTAAATTCTAAAACCAATCCAATTTCCTTCTTAACTTTGAATGTCACGGCCAGTAGCCTTGCACCAATGTGCTTTCTGATAAATAAGTAAAGAAAAAAAGTAACTATTATGCACTAAACTTTACAACAAATATTCTTTTACCTGATGATTCTATAAGGTGTCACGCTGTCATCAAATGGCTCTGAACACTATGGGACTTAACATCTGTGGTCATCAGTCCCCTAGAACTTAGAACTACTTAAACCTAACTAACCTAAGGACATCACACACATCCATGCCCGCGGCAGGATTCGAACATGCGACCGTAGCAGTCGCGCGGTTCCGGACTGAACGCCTAGAACCGCTAGACCACAGAGGCCGGCACACGCTGTCATCGTTCAATGTGTTTTGTGTGGAGCAAATGATGATCTGATGCATAACTCAAAATACTTATAATTGAAATTTACTATATCTTTTAAACCATTAAAGTCACAGAGTAAGTATTTACAACAGTTCTCATTTTAATGATCCGCTTCTATATAAAATGTCGATCGTTAAGATCGATCAGACAGTTCAGATTTTAACATTCAGGTCTTTGTTACAAAACTTGTTAATTTCACTTTAATAGTAAATCCTAATCTATTATAGATAAGATCAATATTCAAATTTTATTGGGACCACCTTGAAATTTTATGTTGGATGGCAGATTAAAATAACTGTGGTTTGATTCCCTGCATTACTACAGAATCAAATGGTTTTCATAGATGTTTCTCTATATGGCCGATCTTAGGTCCGCAGTATTTAACACTGCTACGTCTCCTTGGCCACAAAAGGCGTCTACTGGGTTTCCCTATGATGGAGGTTCTTGTCTGTCTCACTCGGACACTACAGCGCTTAGGCCTCAATAGACAATAGACGCCTGTGAGTTTCCCCATCTCGTGGTGAATCTGAGTCCTTTGTGGCACGCGGTTCCGGACGACAGGGTTCGTTTCACAATTCCTGTAGGCTGACTCTTTCTGCCATATATTTAAATGAGAGCGCAATGCTCGTTAACTCACAACATGGAATATTAATTCTTGAGCATTGAATCCCATAGACATTGTATTAAAAAAAAAAAATCTATCGTGATCCGTCTTCTACGCTTGAAGAGATGGTTTCCGGGGCCTGCCAATAATGTGCCCTGCTCTAATTGCAATATGGTGGCGATCCTTTCGTGGTTGCTCCGTATATGGAAAACAGAAGAAGCCCACAATTACTCATTCCGAGTTGTAAATTATTATTCTTCATTTTGGTTTTTCAGCACCAACTGTTAATATACAAATGTAGTATCGTTTTCATACCTTTGATTAATCGTGTTAGGTGAAACGTCCCCTTAGAAAAATTAGTGATTTCCTGTGCTGATAAACCCCTTACTTTATTTCCTTTTCAAACAGGTGAGCAAATCTGAACGTACTCAGACTTACTCTCTTTATTTATTCTGATCAACACTAAACTGACACACAATATTTTTAGCGCAACGCAGTCTGACTTTTAATAATCCCCACAAAAGAATGGCCCTGACTAACAATAACCTATACCTTTCATAAATCACTTACCTCACAAAAATCTTCGTTACTCAAACTACTGCAATACAGCGAGAGCCACTACTGCCAGCTAAATAAAAGATTCAGACTACTGAAGGCACTAACTACTGACAGGCATAGTTAGCAAATGAAAGATTTAGATAGAGAACAAACAATGTATTTACCTTAACAGCAATTCATGACATCCATTCTTACAAATGTACTGTTTCTGATGGACACACGTCCAGATCATCCGCTCTCAAAACTCCGCCATCTCTCTCCGCACATCCACCACTGCTGGCGGCTCACCTCCAACTGCGCAACGCTACGTGTTGTTAACAGCCAACAGCCCAACACTACAATAGCGAATATTACAACATTGCCACCAAGACACAGACTGTACACACCACAGCCAGTGATTTTCATACAGAGCGCTACGTGGCGTTACCAATATAAAAACCTAAACAGTCTACTTACATAGGCACTTGAGCTTACTTCTGTACTTGCTTCGTTATTTTACTTGTGATACTCGCATCCTTCTTGCACTCTCGACATTGTATCCCAAACGTTAATTTTATTAGCACTTGACACACATTCTCACGTCATCGGTCGTCGCTCCCTTCACTGCTGCTACCCTCCGACTCGCTCTACCGTAGCGTCCCTTTCGATGGGTGGGTCTACTCACGGCAAACTTCGCGATCATGCGGTGATTGACAGCAGAAAAGCATGCGGCTTTCACGCGGTGTCAAAGAAGTGCAATACTCTTCCGAACAAATCGTATTCTACTCCATACTTTTATAATCGGACAGCTACGACCAACGGCCACTGTGTATAGGGGCGTAATTAGATAATCATTTACATGTAAACGATACTAATCATCCTTGCATTAATAACTTTGTGAGATTACCGAGGATATAGTCTTCTCACACTACTATAAAAATTATCAAATGTTTATTAACACACCAAAAACAGTTTTTTTAACATTGTCATTGTATAATCGTCCATTTCAAAATTTAAAATCGAAACCCTGACCAAAAGTCAGGGAAAGGGAAGGGTGAACGAGTGGATTCATTAGCTGTATACTGTGGTCACCATACGAATAAACCTGATGTAAGCATTACACCACGTAGTCTTCCGCATTTGCTGGAATCTCACTGGATTTCGTTTCACGTGGATCGGAAGCCAAGCTGTCTCGACTATAGTCAAGCAAGACAGCAGGGATATGTTTTATTCTGGGTGTTACGCGCAACATCCACTGATAATACGGGTCAGCTGCTTTATCGGCGCATTTAACTCGGTCAGCACAGCTTGTCCAACTAACCCACAATGATGTGAGCAGTTGCAGTTACGGTGTAACAAGAGAAGAGCAGAGAAGGAATACAGCTTCGTATGCTATCTAAAGTTTAAAGAGAATGGAATAATATTTGGCGAACACTTCTCAGGGGACCAGAAGGGAAGAAGAACATGCTCTCGTTTTTAACTGATATAATGCTGTAATCAAAAACAAGAGTGATGAAAATTCCTATCTTAAACAAACGGCAATTTTTCTGTGCAAGCTTTGTGTGACTCAGAAGCGTTTTGCAGGCATTTCATCATATAGTTAAATACTGAAGCCACTGAAGGCATTGCTTCGTCAGTAGTCTGGTAATCCCTGAACTCCATCCACCTCTGAACCCGAGAAATACATTTCAGTCCTGGAATTATCATCTGCTACGTCAATAGCGAATCGATCAACAACAGTATTCATCAAGCCACATTTTCTCTTCTTGTTTTATGACGTGTCGTTCTATATCCAATCAGCTCTCGGCAGTGACGTGTGGCGAAACTTCGTGTATTAGTTCCAATACACTTGGCAGTTTAAAAACACTTAACGTCTCACAGACCTATAGCGTTTGTCGTTACTCTGTTGCTAATGGATAGGGATGGGAAAGGTGATTACAGCGTTGTGTAGCTGCTCTTTCCCGAAGCTACCATGGTTTCCTTAGTCAGTGGCCTCTTGAACGTGAGGTGGGTCGATGCTATTACTGCTTCTTTCGTGCTAGCGGTCTCTGAGACCGCACCTGGGACTTTGCGTTGTGGATTCAGTAGCCAAGTCTTCACCTACTATTCGTGGTACAGACCCTGACTTCAAGGTTCAAATGGCTCTGAGCACTATGGGACCTAACAGCTATGGTCATCAGTCCTCTAGAACTTAGAACTACATAAACCTAACTAACCTAACGACATCACGCAACACCCAGTCATCACGAGGCAGAGAAAATGCGTGAACCCCCAGGAATCGAACCCGGGAACCCGGGCGTGGGAAGCGAGAACGCTACCGCACGACCACGAGCTGCGGACTGACTTCAAGGCAACTGTTTTAAAATGGTTTGAGGAACAGGTGTTGGATCAGTTAGTGACAACGAAATGGGAAGTGAACATAATTCAGAATCGGAACAGTGTGAAGCATTTCTTGACTGAAACAAGTGATCAGAGTGATGAGGACAGAGGTGTAGAGACTGAATTTTTAGCTAAACATTCTGCTAGAATTATATTTGGTCGAAACAAATATCGCTTATCTCGTGTTCGGCAACACAACATCATTCGTTTCCCGACAGTGCGACCACCTGCTCAAGCAGGTAATAATCCAGATTCTCTTATTATTTAGAATTTGCTTTTGACTGACGATATTTTGATTATCACATTGAAATGTAAAAATAAACAACGAAATGCCTGAAAACGATCCAAATTTTTGGTATGAAGCTGATTTACATAAACTAAAAGCATTTCTCGGTTTATTTTTTTATTCATCTATTATCGAATCCAGCAGAGTAGATTTCTGATCATTGTATGCCACGCGTTGTCTCCAAGACCCGTTTGGTGAACTCCTAGCATGACCCAACAACCCGTTTTGAATGGAAGCAAAACGATCCTTTGGCTTCAGTGTCAGAAATTACAAAATTTATTGTCAACTGTCAAACGTTGTATAGTGTTGGAGAATGCGCTTGTTTCGATGATATTCTGGTATCATTTCGTGGCAAATGCAGATTCAGAATGTATATTCCAAACGTGTCATGTGCCTTACTGATGCTCGCACTGTTTATCTGTTTAATGTGTATATTTTCAAAGGAAGGGATTCAGATGGACATAATTTAAGCGTAGTAGAAAAAAGGTTCCAATAACCAGCTCAGGTTGTGATTAGACTAGCTAAACCAAATTAACAGACTACTGCAGACAACTGGTTTAGCTCAATCGAGTTATCAGCAAGTTTCAAATCAAGAGGACTAACGTATGTGGGGAACAAGGAAGTCATTTCTGCAATATATGCATTCAAGCATGATCTAACTCTAGTTTCATTGTGCCAAAAAAGACTAGAGTAGTTATTCTAATATCGTCTATGGATCATGGTGAATGCAAAGCTGTGATGCAGGTAAACCAGAAATAATTTCATATTATAATCACACTAAACGTGGTGTTAACGCCCTACTTAAGAAGTGTGGCCGGAAGGAGTGTCCGAGCGGTTCTAGGCCCTACAGTCTGGAACCGCGCTACCGCTACGCTCGTAGGTTCGAATCCTGCCTAGGGCATGGGTGTGTGTGATGTCCTCAGGTTAGTTAGGTTCAAGTAGTTATAAGTTCTACGGGACTGATGACCTCAGAAGTTAAGTCCCATAGTGCTCAGAGCCATTTTTTTTTAGAAGTGTGTCAAGTATTCAACAAGACGACGTACTCAACGATACCCAATGGCATTGTTTTCCAAGTGTTGCCACATAAGGGGGCAGTGAATTCCTTTGTCGTTCATAACTCCTTCAAAGACACTACTCAAATCAGACGCTTCAATTTTTTGAAAAAGACTGCATACACCTTGGTGACACCACAAATGAAAAAGACAGTCAACAATTTTCACGTATCTCGTGAACTTCGTGCATCCATTTGCTGCGTTTTGGGTGTAGCAGAACCAAGAGTGGAAATCACCGTAGAATGATTGGAAAAACGCAAAACACGCTCCGTCTGTGAAACAAAAAAGAAGAGGAAGACTTCTTATGTTAGCCTTTGTTGCAAGAAGTCAATCTGCCTTGAATATTCTACAATCATTTGCAGAGCGTGCAAAGAAAACTTCTGAGAAGGAAAACTAAAAACAAAAAAAATACTAGTGTAACTTTTATTTTGTTTTAGTGCTATGTGGGAATTTCTTATGTTTCTATTATCAGATGTGTAATACACAATAAAAATATAGCAAAAAGTAAAATTTGAAGTGCAGGGTATTTGAGTTTTTATAGCTTTCACAATATCATGTAAAGTTACATTCATTTTGTGCATTTTTCCACTTAAATGCGTTTTTTTTGTAAAAATAAACTTTACAATTTATTTGAATGTATGTTTTTTTTCTATGGCGTTAATGTAACATTTCATATGAAAAACTAAGTTGTCTCACTGACATTGCTGAATGTAATTTTTATGGCAGTTTAAACACAGCGATCTGTCAGACCGCACCTGGGACAATGTGTGACAAAAAAATGGCTTGGGAAGCAAAGGGTTAAATGACTTGTTATTTCTCTCGACAAATCCCCTAACATGGCTCCAGGTCAGTCCTGTTGGGTTCATACTGCACTAGTACGCTGGTAACTGTAAAAATGCAGCATTTGCATCGTGCGCTCGATGCCGTGAAAAATATTGTTTTCCATGTTTCTATGACGCTTATCACTCTGGCTCGTGTAGACAATATCTGTGGTATAAAACAGTGGGCATAGTCCGAATAAAGACTACCTGATTTTTCAGTTTTGTTCTAAAAATTTAATTTAAGGTACCTTAATTTAAACAACGTTTATTAACAGTCTTGTATAAAATATCGATAATTAAGAATTTATGTTTAAAATGAAAACTTGAATTTTGTGAGCAGTTTGTAATTAGAAGATAGACGTGCATTTTTCATAAACATTGATTAAATATCTGTTAATTAGCATATATTAGGTGAATTTTATATTTAAAAGCTGTAGGTATTCCAAACTGGATAAGAGAAAGACCAAAGCGAGATTTGAACTAACGATCCATAGAGTTACCAGATTGCTGATCTACCATGCTTCCGATTCAGCGTTACATTCCATTACAAATACGTCTTAACATTCGTAAGGAAAACTTCAAAGCCAGTTTTTCTGTAAACTTATTAAAAAACATTGAGAACAATCTATTTCTCGCCAATTTTAAAGGTATTCCAAGCGTGTGTTTCACTACGCAGCAGGAAGCAACGTCAGCCATTTTCACAGCACGTATTAACATTGATTAACATCATGAGAATCAGAGCGCAACAGTAACAGCGACTACATAGCTAAAGTACGATTAAGGAAAACGTTGTCTGCTAATAAAACATTACAATACTTTAAAAGTTTTATTCACAGTAACATAGTAAAAAGATATCTAATGCACTACTGGCCATTAAACTGCACCACAAAGATGACGTGTTACAGACGCGAAATTTAACTGACACGGAGAAGATGCTGTGATATGCAAATGATTAGCTTTTCAGAGCATTCACACAAGGTTGCCGCCGGTGGCGACACCTACAACGTGCTGACATGAGGAATGTTTCCAACCGATTTCTCATACACAAACAGCAGTTGACCAACTTCGCCTGGCGAAACGTTGTTGTGATGGCTCGTGTAAGGAAGAGAAATTCGTACCATCACGTTTCCGACTTTGATAAAGGTCGGATTGTAGCCTATCGCGATTGCGGTTTATCGTATCGCGACACTGATGCTCGCCTTGGTCGAGATCCAATGACTGTTAGCAGAATATGGAATAGGTGGGTTCAGGAGGGTAATACGGAACGCCGTGCTGGATCCCAACGGCCTCGTATCACTAGTAATCGAGATGACAGGCATCTTATCCGCACGGCTGTAACGGATCGTGCAGCCACGTCTCGATACCTGAGTCAACAAATGGGGACGGTTGCAAGACAACAACCATCTGCACGAACAGTTCGATGCTGAAATCATTAACTATTTGATTATATCATCGCTAGTCTCACTGAACTCTTCTGAACTCTGCATGTCATGTGTGGTCTGGCATCTCCTTAGCAGCAACAGGTCCCAGGTTCAAACTAGTCAATTCCCTAAAAACCACTCTCAGAGCGTCGTTGCGCAAAAGTGGTAGGGAGACACGACTTAGAACAAACAGATACCTCGCAGAATGTTACATCGACTATCAGCTCGGAGACCATGGCTGTGGTTACCCTTGACGCTGCACCACAGACAGGAGCGCCTGCGATGGTGTACTCAACGACGAACCTGGGTGCACCAATGGAAATATGTCATTTTTTCAGATGAATCCAGGTTCTGTTTACAGCATCATGATGGTCGCATCCGTGTTTGGTGAAATCGCGGTGAACGCACATTGGAAGCGTGTATTCGTCTACGCCGTATTGGCGTATCACCCGGCGTGATGGTATGGGTTGCCATTGGTTACACGTCTCGGTCACCTCTTGTTCGCATTGACGGCACTTTGAACAGTGGACGTTACATTTCAGATGTGTGGCTCTACCCTTCATTCGATCCTGCGAAACCCTACATTTCAGCAGGATAATGCACAGCCGCATATTGCAGGTCCTGTATGGGCCTTTCTTGATACAGAAAACGTTGGACTGCTTCCCTGACCAGCACATTCTCCAGATCTCTCACCAATTGAAAACGTCTGGTCAATGGTGGCCGAGCAACTACTCTTGGTGATCTGTGGTATCGTGTTGAAGCTGCAGCCATCCAAGCTCTGTTTGACTCAATGCCCAGGCGTGTCAAGGCCGCTATTACGGCCAGAAGTGGTTGTTCTGGGTACTGATTTCTCAGGATCTGTGCACCCAAATTGCGTGAAAATGTAATCACATGTCATTTCTAGTATAACATATTTGTCCAATGAATAACCGTTTATCATCTGTATTTCTTCTTGGTGTAGCAATTTTAATGGCCAGTAGTCTACATTTCGCCATTTCCAAGAGCGCAACAACACCAGTGTTCATTTGCTACGTCTGCTGACCAATCGTCGCCTTTCTGTTTGTTTACATCTGGTTTACTGTTAACAATGGAGAGAGTTTAGAAGATTATGTGTTGCTATTGTCTCCGTACACTTGTGGTAGGGACGAGTTACAGACGACGGCCCATATTCAGATCGTCGGCGGCATGAGTCATAGCAGACTGCCTGCCCCGTGTGTCTCTGCGGCGTTGGCGTAACCCGTGACGCCCATTAGCCAGGCACTTGCGGTCGTCCTGTAAGGCAGCTGAAGCCTGTGGCAACATTGTCTCTGAACTATAGTGGAGATCCACCGTAGAAGTTAACGATATCTGAAACGTGGATTAATCTGTAATTTGTTATACTATGCTATGACCCACGCGTCCTGAACCGATTATCGCCCCACGCCCATAGAAGATGATTCGCGATGTGCTGCTGTATTCACTACACACTTGTCTGTAAAGCCCGTTTTAAACTAGCGACTTTCTGGTCGGAATCGACTACTGCACATGCGTGCGCCACTCGTGCCTGTATGTAAATCAGCAACCAGCCACGAAGCGAGTGTGTTGACGTCAATGATACAGAGATTGTGCTGAATTTCTAGATGTAAATTTTAGACTGCGCATGCGAAGAAACAAGGGACTACGGCGGCGTCTGCTAACACTGGAAGTTAATCTATTCTGGCAGAGTTCACTCCTATTATAGAAATGGATTTTGTGCTTCCGCGTGGTGTTTATTGTGTTGTTTGCTTTGTTTTTGTGACACATTGAAAAGGTTGCTCGAGATTTTCGTATTTTTCCTAACAGTTGAACATTTTTTTCCGGCAGCTATTAACAGCATCGATTTTTTGGAAAAATGCGTAATGACACAGTGCTGTCTTGTAAATTAAACTTCTGGTTACGGTCCTACACCATCTGCACAGTGCTGTGCTAACAAACGAAACGAAAGTGGAAGCCATGAACATCGATAAGAGATACAATTTCCAAAGAAAAATGCAATCGAAAACCTCAGACGCTTACGAAAAATTTTTACACTGGCAACTTCACGTGACATTCATGTCTTTAATATAAATGAATAACATGGTCAGTCAAAAAGGTAAGAAACATTTGAGACTGGTGTTCAGTACAACAGCAATGGGTCAATCAACAAGTCAATTACTGGTAGTACAGCGTACAAGTACGATCCGTGAGGTCACAAAGTCAAGGACCATACGACCAAAGTTAACACGTGTAGATAGTTAGTTGCATCATAATGCAGGCATAAGCAGCATAAAACAGTGAAAAATAGCGATGATGAACATAAGGGTATTTACACACATACGAACACACACACACACACACACACACACACACACACACACGACCTATATTAAAGGTGCAAAAATAGCCAAGTAACATGAAAATATCGCCAACTTGAGAAAACATTACTTTGAACTGCTCAGGCGTGTATGAATCAGAACCAAACTTCCGTTTCAAGGCATAAAATAGTTACTTACAGGCACGTGCATCGAAAACTACTAATATACAGGGTGTTACAAAAAGGTATAGGCAAACTTTCAGGAAACATTCCTCACACACAAATAAAGAAAAGATGTTATGTTGACATGTGTCCGGAAACGCTTAATTTCCATGTTAGAGCTCATTTTAGTTTCGTCCATCTACGCTCAATGGAGCACGTTATCATGATTTCATATGGGATACTCTACCTCTGCTGCTAGAACATGTGCCTTTACAAGTACGACACAACATATGGTTCATGCACGATGGAGCGCCTGCACATTTCAGTCGAAATGTTCGTACGCTTCTCAACATCAGATTCGGTGACCGATGGATTGGTGGAGGCGGACCAATTCCATGGCCTCCACGCTCTCCTGACCTCAACCCTCTTGACTTTCATTTATGGGGGCATTTGAAAGCTCTTGTCTACGCAACCCCTGTACCAAATGTAGAGACTGTTCGTGCTCGTATTGTGGATGGCTGTGATACAATACGCCATTCTCCAGGGCTGCAGCAGGGATTCCTTGCGACGGAGGGTGGATGCATGTATCCTCGCTAACGGAGGACATTTTGAACATTTCCTGTAACAAAGTGTTTGAAGTCACGCTGGTGCGTTCTGTTGCTGTGTGTTTCCATTCCATGATTGTGATTTGAAGAGAAGTAGTAAAATGAGCTCTAACATGGAAAGTAAGCGTTTCCGGACACATGTCCACATAACATATTTTCTTTCTTTGTGTGTGAGGAATATTTCCTGAAAGTTTGGCCGTACCTTTTTGTAACACCCTGTATACTTATATATTCTTGTAGTGAAGTACAAGAAGTCAGAAACTAATCACAGATATGAATGTCTTCATATCAGGCTTGCTTTGTGCCTATACTACTAGTGTTATCCAACAACCGAGACGAAATATATGAAATCAATAAGATATTTACTTTCTTCAAAGAAAATACCTACACTCTGCATAAGCAATAACGTAAATAGACAAACACATTTTAGAGAACATTCTTTCATGAGTTAAAAAGTCAGAACTATTTAACGAAAAAAATAATTTTCAGTGTTTTTGCCACTTATCAAAAAAACAAAGGTACAAAATATAAAGCAAAAAGGCGCTATTTACTATGTTCTTTTCCCACGGTTTCGTTACTCAGGATTATAAGTAATTTACCACGCAGCCTTTGACCAGAATTTCCATTCTTCATTAATAAACTCAACTGCCATTGCTTGTTCCTAGATTTTGTTACTACACACAGATTTTTTCGTTCAAGTGACAGTCCCTCGCGACCTCACTTTCATCGCACAGATGCTAAATTGCACAGCAGACAGCTTTCACAACACACGCTATTTTGGCGCTTACGTGTAAACGAAAATCTCCACTCGAAACAAACGAGATTTGTACGGGAATAAAACGCCAGGGTCGCTGCGGTAGACTCACTTATTACGAGCAGTCTGCCTTCCTCTTTATTTCCATGTATGTGTTACGTCCAACGTCATTCATGATCTGTTGCATGTATGATACCCTTGGTCGCCCCCGCTGATTCCTCCTTTCAATAGCTCCTTCTGCTATTGTTCCAACCATGTTGTTGTGTCGTGAATGTTCCCTACAAGTTTGTCTCTTCTTGTTTGGATGTGCCTCCACAGAGATCTGGTTTACTTTACTCTTCTAAGCACCTCTTCATTTGTTACTTCGTCTCTCCAGCTGATGTTCGTCACCCTTCTATAGCACCACACCTCCAGGGTCTCTAACCGTCTTCTCTCTTCTCTTCCCATTGTCCAAGTTTCATATCCGTGTAGGTCCAAGGGTGAACGCAGTACGACAAGTATTTAAGTTGGGAACTACGTATATGTCATGAGGAAGCGTAACTCAGCCCTTGCAAATACCCAAAGTATATTCATCCAGTGTTTGAGAATGAGAGCAGATACTGGCTTGCAACAAACTTTGCAGAAAACTTCAAACCTTTATCAAACTTTTTCTCCATGGCACTATTCACGAAATAGTGAAAGGAAAAAGTATTACTGACTACACTTTCGATGTTCTTACAGCAAAACAGGAGCATCAGGCATGACGTTTTGATTTATTTCTTCTTTCCTAACTGTATCGGCAACTCATACTGTACAGTTCACATATAATATTGAATGTACCTGCAAAATAATATCACTGTGCGACTCATGATAGAAGAGATATGATGTCAGAATCATTGAGATGTGTAAAAAACTAGTTTTTGCTAAAAACGGAGGGCAAATTACTCAGAGTATATTCATGTAGTGTTTGATAATGAGAACACTTAGCCACTTCCAACAAACTTTAAACATAATTTCAAACCTTTTCTCAACTTTTTCTCGCCTACATGCTTACCGTAAAATATTCAACAGATTAACTCATTTGTAAAGCAATTAGAAGTTTGAAGCTTTTTTATATATGGGATTCCTCAAAGAATCGTGATTTCTTTGGCTTTGATCTATTTGACTACGTACGTATGCTTGGATGCATCAAAAACTTCATCTTCGCGGTCCTTTGCTTAAAGGTCCAAAGCAGAGTTATAGTTAAACGACTGCGAGCGAATTTTTGAGTGGCATCGGAGTGGACTGGTTATCTGACCGGTGTACCACGTCAATAGTTAGACTAGGGGCGAATATGAGTCCTTGACTTCATCAAGGCGTAGGGAGAGTTTGATTGCTGAAGGTCAATCCAGATTTTTTTTAAATCTCATTTTGTTCGCTTCTGTTCGTTGCATCTGCTCGGGGCGGACGTCTTGATACATCCTTTTATGTTCGTTGTTGGTCGATTGACTCAGTTTCTTTTTTTTTTTTTTCTTGTTACAGAGGGCAACTAACCCTCTGACCGAACACGCTGAGCTACCGTGTCGGCTCTCCAGATAGAACGAGAGTTATCTTACTTGTCAGCAGCGAGCGGCACAGGCAGCAGTCAAGTCAATAACAAACTTAAACTTTGTATAGAAATTTCATTAGCGAATCCTATCCTTGGACTCACACAGGACACTGAATTAAGGGTCCTCGATTTGGGCTAATGTTTCAACCTGAAGTTCGTCATTGTCGGGAACGCACGAACTAGTGGGAGTGCCTTCAGCGACCTGGGACTGGGATGGTGGTAACAGGGAGACGAATCATAGAGCAGAGATCTTTACTAGCGCAATACTGGGAAACATGTGAACAGCAACGGCACTATTGGACTCTCTAAATACGGGAAAATATGTCGCCTGGTTTGATGTGTTACGGTACATGTACTGATTCGCTCTGACAAGTTACTTATCAGCCAGGAAGCACATTTGGTGACGCATCCCTCGTGTCAGGACTGTAGAGGTCAGCTTTGGTGACATCATAATATCATATTTATGTGGAATGTGCTGTGTCCTCTAGAAAGTATTGGACAATCGTACAATCTCCAGACAGCATCAGGTCAGCGTCTGAGCCAGTGTCTCAGGACTCATGTACAGCCTCCGCGGAGAACAGCCAAAGTGCACATCATACATCTACATCTACATCCATACTCCGCAAGCCACCTGACGGTGTGTAGCTGAGGGTACTTTGAGTACCTCTATCGGTTCTCCCTTCTATTCCAGTCTCGTATTGTTCGTGGAAAGAAAGATTGTCGGTATGCCTCTGTGTGGGCTCTAATCTCTCTGATTTTATCCTCATGGTCTCTTCGCGAGATATACGTAGCAGGGAGCAATATACTGCTTGACTCCTCGATGAATGTATATTCTCGAAACTTCAACAAAAGCCTGTACCGAGCTACTGAGCGTTTCTCCTGCAAAGTCTTCCACTGGAGTTTATCTTTCATATCCGTAACGCTTTCGCTATTACTAAATGATCCTGTAACGAAGCGCGCTGCTCTCTGTTGGATCCTTTCTATCTCTTCTATCAATCCTATATGGTACGGATCCTACACTGGTGAGCAGTATTCAAGCAGTGGGCGAAGAAATTGTACTGTAACTTACTTCCTTTGTTTTCAGATTGCATATCCTTAGGATTCTTCGAATGAATCTCAGTCTGGCATCTGATTTGCCGACGATCAACTTTATATGATCATTCCATTTTAAATCACTCCTAATGCCTACTCCCACATAATTGATGGAATTAACTGCTTCCAGTTGGTGATCTGCTATATTGTAGCTAAATGATAAAGGATCTTTCTTTCTATGTATTCCCAGCACATTACATTTGTCTACATAGAGATTCAGTTGCCATTCCATGCACCATGCGTCAATTCGCTGCAGATCCTCCTGCATTTCAGTACAATTTTCCATTGTTACAACCTCTTGATTTATCACAGCATCATCCGCAAAAAGCATCAGTGAACTTCCGATGTTATCCACAAGGTCATTTATGTATATTGTGAATAGCAACCGTCATACGACGCTCCCCTGCGGCACTCATGAAATCACTCTAACTTCGGAAGACTTCTCCCCATTGAGAATGACATGCTGCGTTCTGTTATCTAGGAACTCTTCAATCCAATCACACGATTGGTCTGATAATCCGTATGCTCTTACTCTGTTCATTAAACGACTGTGGGGAACTGTATCAAACGCCTTGCGGAAGTCAAGAAACACAGCATCTACCTGGGAACCTGTGTCTATGGCCCTCTGAGTCTCGTGGATGAATAGACATCACACAAGTGATGTTAGTCATCGTTCACTGGATTGAGGACTGTACCAGTGTATGAAGGGTAGATCAGTGCAAGTGAGCCGGCAGCGGTGGTCTCGCGGTCTAGGCGCGCAGTCCGGAACCGTGCGACTGCTACGGTCGCAGGTTCGAATCCTACCTCGGGCATGGATGTGTGTGATGTCCTTAGGTTAGTTGGGTTTAAGTAGTTCTAAGTTCTAGGGGACTGATGACCACGGCTGTTAAGTCCCATAGTGCTCAGAGCCATTTGAACCATTTTTTAGTGCAAGTGAACACTGAAGTACATATATTGCCAAGCACAGGCATGATCAGTTAAGTGTTGCTAAACTTATATCAATAAAGCACTGTAAATTGTTGCTAATCTGTGTTACCATATATATTTCTACAGCTCTTTCCTGGCCCCATTCGGCCCTGTGTCGAATCTATGTAGCTGCTGAGGCCGGTATTACACTATCAAATTTCTTTGTCAAATATCTTTGTCAAAAATCTTTGTCAAAGATATTTGATGGTGCAATAGGAACTTTGTCAAATGTCGTCCAATATTTGATAAAATCTAGGGTCTCGCTGTAGATTTGATCAAAGATATCGCTTGTCTTCTTTTCACTGCAATGTGAAGTGCTACCACATGGAGCGCTAGCATCGCTGTAGCGTTCTGTCATCTGTCGTGTTTTTATAAACATTGCCAGTAAATACAATTGGTGTGTTCCGACAACTACAAAATTAATACAGATGTATGAAGCTGATGAGGCGCTTTACAACGGGTGGCACCCTGAATACAAAAATAGATTAAGAAGATTGGAGACCTGACCTAACCTAACCTAACTCTCCCCTGTAGCAAGTAATCGGAGTGTTACAGTGAGCCTGTCTTCTGAAGATGTAGCAGTTCTTAAGTGAATATTGTGCTTTGTGATATGAGGATACACTTCACTGAGCACATACAGAAATGTATGCTCATCCATTCTTAAGTAATTGTTGAACGACTTGATGTCTTCCACTGTAAGCTCACGTAACAAGTTTTGTTGAATGCTTTTATCGTGTCGTCGTAAAACCCACGGCTTCACCCAGATTAGATTAGTTTTTCATTCCATAGATCCGTGCTGATCCTCGTGGATGTGGAACATGCTAATTTTTTTAAAGCTGAAACAACAATACTAATAGTATGAATAAATACAATACATCATTTGTTTCTATTAAAATTTGGTCAATAGAGTAGAAGGAGTTGGCCACTAGTAAGTCTTTCAGGCTCCTTTTAAACTGATCTTTATTTTTTAACTAAATTTTTATGTTGGCTGGCAAATTATTGACGATGAGTGTTCCTGAGTAATGGACCCCTTTTTGAACTGAAGTAAGTGCTTTTTAAGTCCTTGTGCAGATCATTTTTGTTCCTGGTATTGTATGTATGAACTGAGTTGTTCGTTGGAAAAAGAGATATATTATTTAGGACAAATTTAATTAAGGAGTAAATATACTGAGAGGCAGTAGTTAGTATACCCAGTTCTTTGAGAAGAGGTTTCTGCAGGACGTCCGTGAATTTACTCCACAAATAATACGTATTACACGCTTTTGGACTCTGAAAACTTTTGTTTGACTAGAAGAGTTGCCCCAAAATATTATACCATATGACATTATGGAATGAAAGTAGGCAAAGTATGCAAGCATTTTCATTTTTATGTCGCCTATGTCAGCTAACACTCGAATTGCAAATACAGATTTGTTAAGGCGTTTCTGCAGTTCTGTGGTGTGGTCCCCCCAACTGAATTTATTATCAAGTTGTAATACCAGGAATTTAAGACTGTCAACCTCGTATGTATGGTTCCCTTTTTTCCCCACTTCTTTTCCGCATGTGCACACAATGCAATTGCGGTACGTGCAACTGCTGCGGTTAATAACAAGTTGTTGTCAGCCATCTTGAACTTTGACGAAAAATTTGATGACAGTGTAATACCCCTTCTATCGCTACGTCAAAGATCTTTGTCAAATATGTTTGATGGAATATTTGATCACATCTTTGATCAAATCTTTGACAAAGAAATTTGATAGTGTAATACCGGCCTAAGCGCAGGCCAGCCACCTCATAACAGCAACTACCTTGGAGATGGGAAGTTCTCTTGCAGCCACATTTATAGGTTTGACGCAAATAGCATTTGGTGAAAACAACAGAGTGAAATGTTAGTAGTGCAGCGCTTGAATCGTTCGCCACGTTATCGGAAATCGCGCATAGTACGCTTTTGTTCACCTACAGAGCCGACCTCTGAGGCCGAGCGGTTCTAGGCGCTACAGTCCGGAACCACGCTACTGCTACGGTCGCAGGTTCGAATACTGCATCAGGTATGGATGTGTGTGCTGTCCTTAGGTTAGTTAGGTTTAAGTAGTCCTAAGTCTAGGGGACTGATGACCTCAGATGTTAATCCCATAGTGCTTAAGGCCATTTGAACCATTTCATCTGCAGGACTTCATTGGAAGCTAGTATTCATGTAAATAGTAAGAACTAAAACATTTGCGTTGTTGTAACTTCAAGAGACTAAAACGACGTAGTTGCCTAATGGACAAAAATATTTTATTCAATGTACAAAACGTAGACACATTACGAAGAAATAAAAGCTAAATGAAGACAGATAATACAGGAATCAACAAAAATAAATTTAATGCTCAAGGTGAACATGGTAAGTCGCAGTACTAAACAGTACATGGGATAAACACCGTCTAAAGGTTCAGTGAAACTTACGAGATAATAGCGAGAGAGTGAAGGCAGTTGCTGTAGGAATGGTGTACCTAACGGCAAGTTGCTGTATGGCCATGACGGCACAGAAGCGACTAGCTTGGAAATGGCAAACTGCGAACGTGTGTTAATGCAACCTCGCTGTACGACGCGAATGCTCAACGCGGGCTAGTGTTTGCCGTCATACTGGTGGCAAATACTGGTTCTAAAAGCGCAAGACGTCAAGGTCTCGAGAATGGAGTGATAATGTCTATAGTATGTGTGTGGCACGGTAGTTATTGCTCACAGGAGTAGTACACTGCATAAATTTACATCACGTTTATTCCTTGAATATAATGGAGACACCAACAAAAAAATTTAAAAAATTTAAAAATAATATACAGTTTGTAACGACATGACATCAAGGTTGTGTACAATCGTTCCATAAGGGTACAACCAAAAAAAACCTCACTTTTCTGTAACAGAAAACTGACGTGATGATCTGTACAAATAACGTTAAGTTTTTGATGGAACTACTTACTAATCGGAACAGGAAAAATAGCTTTATTTTATGACGAAGTGGCTTTGCCATGCGGTGTTACGCAAGGCTAAATAGTTATTTATAAAAAAATGTCCAGATATGTATTTGTTCCAGTCTTCTATTAGTCCATCTCCCCATTAAAAAAAAATGGTGCAAATGGCTCTGAGCACTATGGGACTTAACATTTTAGGTCATCATTCCCCTAGAACTTAGAACTACTTAAACCTAACTAACCTAAGGACATCACACACATCCATGCCCGAGGCAGGATTCGAACCTGCGACCGTAGTGGCCGCGCAGCTCCAGACTGTAGCGCCTAGAACCTCTCGGCCACTTCGGTCGGCCTCTCCCCTCTCTCTGTCCACCTCCTTCTCCCTTCTCTGTCCACCTCCTCCACCCCCTGCTCTCTGTAGGTCTCTGCTTCCCCTCCTCTCTCTCTCTCTCTCTCTCTCTCTCTCTCTCTCTCTCTCTATATATATATATATATATATATATATATATATATATATATATATATATTCCTCCCACCCCTCTCTGTCTTCCGCCTGTAGCTGTCCATCTCCTTTCCTCCTTCCACCTCTCACTGTTCATCTTCTCCCCTATCATCTTTCATCTCCTCCTGTTTCCTTTCTCCATCCATCTTCTCCTTTCTCAGTCCATTTCCTCCTCTTCCATTTCTCTGTTTATTTCCTGCTCCCCATCTCTCTGTCCATTTCCTACTTCTCCTACATGTGTCCATCTGCGTCTCCCCCTTCTTTCTCCACGTCATCACACCCACCCCAATACAACGCTGGTAGTTCCAACCTCCACAATATTTCTTTCCAAATTTGACTGAAATCGTTTCAGCAGTTTAGGATGAGCTTCTTACAGGAGTGCTAGTTCTGCAAGGTTCGCAGGAGAGCTTCTGTGAAGTTTGGAAGATAGGAGACGAGGTACTGGTGGAAGTAAAGCTGTAAGGACGGGGCTTCAGTCGTGCTTGAATAGCTCAGATGGTAGAGCACTTGCCCGCGAAAGGCAAAGGTCCCGAGTTCGAGTCTCGGTCCAGCACACAGTTTTAATATGCCAAGAAGTTTCAAAGACTGTGATGTTTGGGTGCCGTCACGTAGTTTATGCTATGATTAGTTGATGGAAGCAGACCGAGCAGACACTTTCTTGAATATCGTGAAAGAAAAACTAAAGTGCAATATTTTGTGATTTTTCATATTTATGTTTGCATACTGTGAAAGTATGCCGATGAATTGAGACACTGCATAAAAAATGTTGCAAGAACGCTCAGTAGCGTGCGAAAATGGGAGGTCTGCGACTAAAACTGTTACCAGAATAGTGTTCATCGGAGTAGGGTATAGTATTTTCGGCTGAGACAACATCAGGAGCCACTGTTCTTTAAACCAGAAATTAGCTGTCATTCTAAGATTGTACGCGAACATCAGGCATGAGAGAAAAAGGTCAGGTTCAACACTGAATGATTATCGAATTGTGGAATGTAAATATGTCGACTATTGTACAAAGACGAATTCTAGGACGTTATTAGGTGTACTATGCTATGAAGTTTTAATTCGTCATCTGGCGCAATTAGAAAGTAAACAGTCATCTTATCTCTCGAACTTTTAGAAACAGGTTGGTCGTGAATCAGGAAGTGGCGTAGTGTGACTTTTCAGATTTATGTGTAGCACGCTCTTTAAAAAAGTTTTCTTTCGCAAGTGGGTTCGTGAAAACTAGACTGACCTTTAAAATATAACAGCTCCATAGAAGCATTTGTCAGTTTTCTGTTATTGGCCATTGGGCTCAGCGTTTAGTGTCGCTTCAGAACAACTTACTTGCTTTATGGGATCACCAACAACGGTCTTCGGGCTTTAAACATCTAGGACACAATGATATATTAGGAGCATTTACTTCTTTCCACATTGCTTTCTGTTTTTCTTCGCGTTTTGTCCATTGTTAGGCTGTGTTATGTTTGGGACGTAAGTCTTCGCTCCTGTCAAGTTCGAAAAGTGGGTGGGAGGGACTGAGAAGAGGACTGAAGCTGTGTGTGTGTGTGTGTGTGTGTGTGTGTGTGTTTTTGGGACAGGGAGGGGGGAGTACTGAGTCATGGCTGTATTGCTCGTGTAAGGAAAGGTTCTGCGTTCGAAACCGGGTCCGATATACAGTTTTATCTCTCAGTAAGGTTCGTAAAACGAAAGGGTTTATTGCTTTAAGGCGAGAACGCACATCCCCAAACCGATCCGCAGTTCGGCTGACACTATGATCACGCCGCCACAAAATGCAGGTGGAGTCAAAACTGCGACCAATCAGTACATAATGGTGGAGGCACATGCTGCAACATGTAAAGGGTCAGCATGTAGTCATATTTACATACGGATGTCTACTGTCAATGAAAAATGACTCGTTCCACATCATTATGATTAATCCTGCAAACTGTTTGTGGAGCACAGCAGTTATCGTAAAGGAAAGCACGACGTAGGAGCCCTCGACTCTTTTAGCTGTTGGGCGAGTTGGGAATTCGGACTGGGGGATTAGTGACTATTTCTCCAATTTTTCTGAGTCTAAATTTCTCTGGTCCTGTTTTACCGGGCACTGAATCATACTAAGGGCGGTTGTTCAGGTGGTGATCCACTGGGATCGACAAGGACTTCGGGGCTGTAGGCAAACCATGACTCGTTGGGGGGCGTTTCAGGTGGGAAAGGATTTTAGAGGTGCAGGTTGGACGTCACTGAGTGATCATGAAGTTCCCAGGAATGTTGCACTGGGTGCATTTTTCATATCACGTATATCCATCACTTGCTGCAAATACAGCGAGCATTATAATTACTGTTCAGATAAACTTCCAAAGGTTTGTATAATTTCTCTGACTAGTTTCGCTGGATACTCATTGACCGGTTGGCAACACGTTAACGGTTTGAGGCACTGATCAGCACCATCGTCAATATAAAGAGTTGTCAGGTGGACCTACAACACTAATCCAAATCACACCACTTCGTGTTGACGGTGGTGCTTTAAACCTCTAACGTGTTGCCACCACGGCAATTAATATCTACATCCACATCTACACCTACATAGGTGCTCCGCAAGGCAGCGTACAGTACATAGCGCAGGGTACCCTGTACCACTATTTGTCATTTCCTTTCCTGTTCCACTGGCAAATACAGTGAGGGAAAAACGACTATCTGTATGCATCCGCATAAGCCCTAATTGCTCGTAATTTATCTTCATGGACCTCACGCGCACTGTATAGTGGCGGCAGTAGAATCGTTCTGCAGTCAGCTTCAAATTCCGATCCCCTAAATTTTCTCTTATAGTGTTTCTGAAAAGAACGTTTCCTTCTCACCAGAGATTCTTATCTGAGTTTCCGAAGCATCTCCGTGAGACTTACATCTTGTTCGAACCTACCGGCAATAAACCCAGCAGCCTGTCTCTGAACTGTTTCGCTGACTTCCTTCAATCCGACCTGGTACTGATCCCTGACACGCGAGCAGTACTCAAGAATATGTTGCAACAGCGTCCTATATGCGGTCTCCTTTGCAGGTGAACCACTCTTTCCTAAAATTCTCCCAGTGGACCAAAGTCCACCATTCGCCTTCCCCGCCACAGTTCTCACATGCTCGTTCCACCTGATATCGCTGTGCAACGTTACATCCAGATATTTAAACGATTTGACTGTGTCAGACAGGACACTAGTAATACTGTATCCGAACATTACAGGTTTCATCTTCCTACTCATCCGCATTAACTTATATTTTCCAACATTTAGGGTTAGATGCCATTCATCACACTGACTGCAAGTTTTGTGTACGTCGTCTTGTATCTTCCTACAGTCACTCAGCTTCGACACCATACTGTACACCATGGCATCAGCAGCAAACAACCACAGATCTCTGCCCATCCTGTCCACCAAATCATTTATGTATATCGTGAACAACAGCGTCCCATCATGCTTCCCTGGGGCACTCCTGGCGATACCCTTGTCTCTGATGAACATGCGACGTCGAGGACAATGTATTGGGTTCTACAGTATTACCTAAGAAGTGTATATTTGTGAACTCATTCCATAACTCGTATCTTCGTTAAAATCCTGTAATGGGGCACCTTGTTAAATGCTCTCCGGAAATTTAGAAATATGCAATCTGCTTGTTGCCATAGTTCTCAGTATATCACTTGAGGAAAGGGCAGGCTGAGTTTCGCGCGAGCGATGCTTTCTAAAACCATGCTGGTTCAAGGGCATAAGCTTCTCCGTTTCAAGAAAGTTTATTACACACATCGAGAAAAAGTTTTGCATCACCTCGGTTGCCAGAACTCCTGAAGATAGGAGTTGACTGTGGTTGTTGTATCACAGACAAAGTCCCTTTGACTGTTCAGAGATGTCACTAAACCCGCGAAAAGATGTAAACAACCATGCACATCTTGTGAATGACTTCCTCCACGACAACGACATCGTTCGACTAGAGTGGCCAGCATCTTCTTCAGACATGAACCCTGTCGAACGTGCATGGAATAGATTGAAAAGGGGTGTTTATGGACGACGTGGCCCACCAACCACTCTGAGGTATCTGCACCGAATCGCTGTTGAGGAGTGGGACAATCTGGACCAACAGTGCCTTGATGATCTTGTGGACAGTATGTCACGACGAATACAGGCATGCGTTAATGCAAGAGGACGTGCTACTGGGTATTAGAGGTACCGGTGTGTACAGCAATCTGGACCACCACCCTTGAAAGTCTCGCTGTATGGTGGTACTACATGCAATGTGCGGTTTTCATGAGCAATAAAAAGGGCGGAAATTATGATTATATTGATATCTATTCCAATTTTTTGTACAGGGCCCGGAACTCTCGCAACCAAGGTGCTACAAAAGTTTTTTTTGAGTTGTGTATATTCGATTTGAGAATATGTTCAAGGATTCTGCAGCAAACATTTTAGGGACACTGGTCTGTAAACTTGTGGGTCCGTTCTTCTGCCCTTCTTATATACTGGTGTCGCGTGCGATTTTTTCCGATCGCTTGGGACTTTGTGCTGAGCGAGAGATTCGTGGTAAATGCAATCTAGGTAATGCCGTAAATACTCTATGTATAATCGAATTGAAGGTGCTCGCGTCTGATTAGCGAAACTGATCAAATAGATCGTATAATACACGACCCTTGGCGGTTTATCTGTACACTGCTCGTCTCATTTTCATCTACATTTGTAATGAACTGCTATTCAGTACAAAAACTGAAAATATGTGCAAATCCAAAGGCGACACTTTCCCTTAGACAATAATATCGTGAAACGTCCCCTTAAAAAAATTAATGAACTACTGTGCTAATAAACCTCTTACGTTATTTGATTTTGTAGCAGCTGAGCAGTACTGAACGTACTCAAGACATTTCTCTCTTTACTTATTCTGATCATCACTAACTTACACATAATATTTTAGGACTTTCAATAATCCCTACAAAAGAATGGACCTGAATAACAATAACCTATACCTTACATGAATCACTTATCTCACAAAAATCTTCGTTACTCTAACTACTGCAATACAGCGAGCGCCAATACTGCCAGCTAAATAAAAGATTCTAACTACTGAAGGCTGAAGGCACTAACGATGTGGGGGGAGAGATGGCAGAATTTTAAGAGCGGTCGATCTGGACGTGTGTCCGCCAGAAAGAGTAAATTTGCAATACTGGATATCATGAACTGATATATATATATATATATATATATATATATATATATCAGTTCATGATATCCAGTATTACAAATTTACTCTTTCTGGCGGACACACGTCCAGATCGACCGCTCTTAAAATGGCAGAATTTTAAGAGCGGTCGATCTGGACGTGTGTCCGCCAGAAAGAGTAAATTTGCAATACTGGATATCATGAACTGATATATATATATATATATATATATATATATCAGTTCATGATATCCAGTATTACAAATTTATATATATATATATATATATATATATATATATATATATATATATATAAATATATATATATATATCAGTTCATGATATCCAGTATTACAAATTTACTCTTTCTGGCGGACACACGTCCAGATCGACCGCTCTTAAAATTCTGCCATCTCTCCCCCCACATCGAACACTGCTGGCGGCTCACCTCCAACTGCGCAGCGCTACGCGCTGTTCACATCTAACTGCCCAACACTACAATAGCAATATTGCAACAATGCAGACTTGTCACAGACTGCACACAGCACAGCCAGTGATTTTCATACAAAGCGCTACGTGGCGTTACCAACATAAAAACCTAAACAGCCTACTTACAATCGCCACCGAACAGTCTTGCTGCTGACTCTGGCTTATAAACCACTCATTTGTATTGTGTTCCTCGTGGGACACTTGCCGTTACTATTGAACATTCACGATTATATTAGCCGAAAAGTCGTCAAGCGAATCGCATATCGACGAAGATACTCCCCATCGTCGTATATCGACATAACTCTCTGTTTTTGAATCTTGTATGAAGTGGGAAATTGAAAATTACACCCTGACACGTAGTGATGGTAGCACATTGTTTGTGGCCGGTGCTGCCTCTCTACGCAGTCTGCGCAGTACTTCGACACTGACACAGCGCTTACGTCACGTTATTACTCAAAAAGCTTGAGTAAGTGCCAACGCGTCCGGCAGGCCCAGACTGGTTAACACAGTAGTAAAACTTTTCCACGGGCCAAGCGTTTAACGCCAGTGCTCTGAGCTTCGAATACAGGCAGTCTAAGCGTAGCAATAGCTATTGCGTGTCATCCCGGCTGCTGTTCTGTGTATCAGCTCGAATTAGTCAGTGCACCGTCTCGTACTTTGCTCTCGTCCATGGGTAAAGAATCTTTTTCTACTAGCTGATGTCACAGTGACTAACACGGGACAAGCCGGCAGCTGTGACGGCGCGCTGCGTAGTAATGAGATTCGGAGCTACAGTTAGGGCTACGAGCTGGCTGCTCTTAACGCCCAGGCACGTACTCGCCTCGCCACACCTACGCACAGAGCGTCACTGCCGAATCCGAGGCGCGGTGGCGTTGCGGAACTTCTGTAGTGAAACCTACCCAAGACGATAGTTTCTACGGAAAAAGAAGCGCGTTCTTACATAATGCATGGAGGGAGCCATTCACATTCAGATACAGACGTACCACATGTATCTTTTGTACAGAGGCATTCCACCGTCGAGTGACCCTACTTGAGCCATAAAACTGGCCCAGTGGCTGGGTGAGAAACTCTCGCCAACGTCTTCGTGCTAAATAAATCGCCGACGTTGATGCCGCTATTACTCAGGTACAAGAAACGGGCAAAAATCGCGATGCGCATCACGACGATGTCGGGGCTGGTGGTCTAGCGATAAAGTGCGCGCCTTGAAACCGAGAAATCGCCGATCCTTGTCGCACCACGGGGAGTCTGCGTTTAAGGTAGCCTTCACCTCTCAATGACGTGAGGAGTCGCCAGAAAAGACGCTTGGACTGTACTCCACGTTAAACATTAGGTACTCGTTCTCCTGTGGGATAAGTAGCGTAGATTAAGCACACGCAGATAGCCAGAAGGGCGTCCAATTGAATGACCCACTTCCCGGTCACCGACTCACACGCAATCACCACGATAAACAAGATATACATATTCAACAGTTTTCCATATATATATTTCACATCTGCACTATCACGCCGTATACTAAAGGCAAAGAAGATTTTTTCTGTACCGCTTTCACAACGTTGTTCACTTTCCATGTGACGCTCATTCTATAAAATAATAATAATAATAATAATAATAATAATAATAACATGCCTCTGGGCACTATGGAACTTAACTGCTGTGGTCATCAGTCCCCTAGAACTTAGAACTACTTAAACCTAACTAACCTAAGGACATCACACACATCCATGCCCGAGGCAGGATTCGAACCGTAGCGGTCACACGGTTCCAGACTGAAGCGCGTAGAACCGCACGGCCACACCGGCCGGCTGCGTTTTATTGTTAGATCACTTATAAAATGCAGCGTATCTACTAGACTGCCTACACAACGCTTTGGAGTACTGCTGCGCGGTGTGGGATCCTTACGTGACAGGATTAACGGAGTACATCCAGAAAGTTCAACAAGGAGCAGCACGTTTTGTATTGTCGCGAAATAGGGGAGAGAGTGTCATTGATATGATACGGGATTAGAACAAAGGCGTTTAACGTTATGGTGGGGTCTTCTTATGAAATTTGAGTCACCAATTTTCTCCTCCGAATGCGAAAATATTTAGTTGACGCTTACCTATATAGGGACAAACGGTCATCATGATAAAATAAGGGAAATCAGAGCTTTATTATGTGGTGCCGCGACTTTGGCTCAAAAAATGGCTCTGAGCTGACTTAACTTCTGAGGTCATCAGTCCACTAGAACTTAGTACTGCTTAAACCTAACTAACCTAAGGACATCACACACATCCATGCCCGAGGCAGGATTCGAACCTGCTACCGTAGCGGTCGCACGGTTCCAGACTGTAGCGCCTAGAACCGCTCGGCCACTCCGGCCGGCATTCTATCAACAGTTACTCTCAGTGTTTGAAGGGTCAGTTAAAAGAGGTGGCGTAGGATGAAGTAAATGCAGAAAGAGGTGTTAATGTCAAATTCAAGTTATTCAATAGTAAATTTGTGTCAAGTTGCTTTCAGAAAAAAAATCCAGGCGATCCATTAAAAAGCAAAGCAAGTTTGTATAACTCTCGGACTTAAAAGTTCATGTAAGACGAAAAGTGACGTTCATATCAAGATCGAACATTACTTGCATACTACAAAAAATACTGTAGTACTTTAAGGACAGTCATTAAAATATCGACAGGTATGCACGTCCTGACAGAAATAAGTAATGCAGAACAAGTAATGCAGGCAAATTAAAACTATACAGAATATTTGCAAACGGTGGACGGGACACTCAGTCATTGTACAAGATGCCTTAACAATTAAACTACATATCAGTGTTGTGAGTGATAATACACAAACTGAGAGTACTTTTAACAATCGCTCACTACATGCAGCAGGGAAAATAGTATTAAATGGTTTAGTTGAATAAGCAAGAGAATATATTAAAAATGTCATTCCACAGAACTTTAAGCAACTAGAAATAACACCAACACTCTTCACTGAAATTAAAAGAATTATAAGAACACACCATCCAAATTTTTATTCTGTTATTTTTAGAAGCGGTTTCCACACGACGTTTCTTTGTATGTAATCATGTTGTGGAGTTTTCATATGTTTTCTGACATTTAAATATTCCACTATACAGTACTGGGACAAAGATGCATGAGCGCGCCACACGAGAAATGGATGATATCCTTGATTCTGTGTGATGCGTTAGGTCACCAGTCAGTTGTGCAGCGTTCGGGCGTTATCATTACTGGCATAGCAACAAGCAGTTCAGTTCCAGGGAAGGAGATCTGATATTTGTGAATCTGGCCGAACTGTCTGGACTGCTTTATTGCGGAGATGAAAACTCGTTTTTAAACATATTTTCTTGACTGAGTGGGTTCTGAAGATTGTTTGAGAAATATTTCAAGGTAACCTATGCACTCGCAAGAATTAAATGTTTTTTTGTCAGGGCTATTAGCGGAAAGAAATCTTTGCCCTTTAGATAACTAATAATATTCATGATTAGTTTTAATTTTCTCTCTTTGTTTTCATTATGTCACAAGTAACGCAGATGGTTTAAATGCCTGTAATTTTTCTAATGAGTGAATTTCGTAATTGTTAGAGTCTTCTTATTTGTACAGCCTTTTTTTGACAATAATCAGAGTTAAATTTTTCAAGAACACTTATCTTTAAAGTAAAGCTCTTCTCCATCATTCTTAGTAAAGTATTAAATATTTTGTCGTGTGTGCATTGCAGCCCCCATCTCGTGGTCGTGCGGTAGCGTTCTCGCTTCCCACGCACGGGTTCCCGGGTTCGATTCCTGGCGGGGTCAGGGATTTTCTCTGCGTCGTGATGGCTGGGTGTTGTGTGCTGTCCTTAGGTTATTTGGGTTTAAGTAGTTCTAAGTTCTAGGGGACTGATGACCATCGATGTTAAGTCCCATAGTGCTCAGAGCCATTTGAACCATTTTGTGCATTGCACCTTACGCCACACGCAGCCAAATATTGCTTCTGACGGGTAAACAAAAAATTAGTAGAGAGTAAATTATTTTTCTTTAGCGGTTGCATTTGCTGATTTCAATGTGCTTTCGAGAACGTCAGTATACTGGACACAAAATAGCATGCTGAGCATGAAGCAAGTTTCTTTTCTTTCAATACAGATTTCACTTTCCATTCTTGTGCTCAAACAGTACATAGTTAGGATTTTCAGGTGTTGTACTTAGCAAGCAGATAAATTTACACTGAACAGTGTAGGTGTACTTAAACAGTTGTTTTCTTCCTAGTTGAGTAGCATTTTATTTTGTGGATGTTTCAAATCAGACTCTGTACTTTGGATTACGTAGCTTTCATAACGTAGTTCTGTATTAAATTTTACTTAAATACTTTTCACTGAGTACCAATTAGTTTCTTTTGGGATTTAATTAGATTCATTTTCATGATTTCAAATTCAGAATTTCACTAAGATTAAAGTTGCACGACACTGTTCACAAGCGCAATACGGGGCCAAGAACAGTCAGTTTTGCTCAGCAGTTAATACGATATCTTAAGGATACGTTACACACGGAGAAAATTTTTTGAAAAAGTATATTCAATATTTCGTACATAGTTAAATTATATTGAGAGCTTACAATATACGAGGGTTGGAACTTTAGCAGTGGCATCTATTTATTTACAGCTCGTAAAAAATAGATACCTGCTTCAAAGTTTTACTGACTTTCAAAGTAGTCACCATCATTGTGTATAGCCCGATGCCAGCGATGTGGAAGTCGTAGGATACTCTTAGGTTGTGTTCCAAAAATGAACAGCATAAACACAGAAGTGATAACACTTTCAGCAGGACCTGACCATCATTTTGCAGGACAATGCTCAAGCAAGCACTTACAGTGCAAGCTGTTACTGATTTGTTTGACTGATGGGGCTGTCAAGTGCTATAACAACTACTGCTCTCCCCTGACTTAAGCCCTTGTAAGTTCAACTCGATTTCTAAACTGAAGGAAACACTTCACGGCATTCGCTTCAGAACTGCTACAAATTCGTCGGGCTCGAACTGTCAACACAACTGGTACTGCTAAGCGTATCCTACGACTTCCACATCGCTGGCAATGAGTTATTCACAATGGTGGTGACTTCTTTGAAGGCCAGTAAGACTTTGAAACACGTATATATTTTGTACGAGCTGTAAATAAATAGTTGCCACTATTGAAGTTACAACCCTCGTATAAATTTAAGCGTGCTTCCTTTGGAGTCAACAGATATTACTGCACATAATGCCTTCACAGCATAACATGAGCACACTACACATCAAACGCACATGGGCCCCAGCTGCTTATCATCTGCAAAAAGAGCGCAAAGATTTTCACTGAATGGGCCGGCCGCGGTGGCCGTGCGGTTCTAGCGCTGCAGTCCGGAACCGCGGAACTGCTACGGTCGCAGGTTCGAATCCTCCCTCGGGCATGGATGTGTGTGATGTCCTTAGGTTAGTCAGGTTTAAGTAGTTCTAAGTTCTAGGGGACTGATGACCTAAGATGTTAAGTCCCATAGTGCTCAGAGCCATTTGAACCATTTTTTCACTGAATGCGGTAGTAGGCCGTTTTACTCACGGCCACCAATTCCAGGAAATTATGCATGCATAAATGCGCATGTATTGTTGCGCTGTTCGGAATTTTTGCCCATGCCCGAAGTTAACGCAACAAGGCATCGTGTGGACGCACGTTAAAAATAATATGTGGTGTTCACCCACGGACGTCATATCGGTACCTCTTCAACGAGCTAGGCCTTTTAACTGAGCCGTCACAAATATAAATAATCCATCATAATTTGAAAAGAAGGGTGATGACCGTACCTATAACACTACTGGGAAAAATTTCATTCATTATCCATTATTAAAGCTGTCAGTAGCTCATAAAGGCATTCAATATGCAGTAACAAATATTTTTTTCACTTGCCCAATAACATGGAATGTCTGATAGGTAGAAAACCAAGTTTTAGTTGTAACTTAAAATGATTTTTCCTGGAGAACTACATCTATTCCATTGATGAATTTCTTCTTAAATACTGGTAGCCAGAAAAGAAATTTGTTTTTAAGTGATGTTGTATGAGCAGGACAAAAAAATAATTTTTTGATTAATGTCAATAGTAATTACGCTTACGTATCCGGTAAACTGATTCGTTCCACATAATTTCGATAAAACAGTCATTCAAAAGCTCTATGAAACTTGTAACTAGGTAAGTAATTAACTAATGTCAAAGTGCTCTCGCTGGCCCCCCAAAGAAATCATCCTCCGCCTACGATTTTTGTACTTGTTTTTGTTTAATCCTTTTAATGACAGTATACTTTCTAGTGTGCAGAGGTCCAAGAGTGTACCCGAGCTGAAACATCAGTTTCTCACTAGTATCACTACTATCTTCGAGAAGACGAAAGTATTCAAGACTACCAGAAATGAATAACACTCAGATGAAAACATATGTAAAACTAGTAAAAGATTTTTGCTGTGCAGAAAGCGATATTACGCTCAATGGTCGGCGAAAGGTAGATGCCAGAAGCACACTGACACAGGTCGAAGTGTGCTGTAAGAAATGCACTAGTGTTGAACGAAATTGACGTAAAACTGAGGAAGAAATTATAGAAGCTGTACACTTCACGCACAACACTGATATCAAGAATCTGAAACGTGAACCGTTAAAACGCTACGGAAGAAAGAAGCGGGACTATCTGAAATGTTTTTCTACAGAAATATTTAAAAATAATCGGATGGAAGGGACGAAGAAAAAAATTCATTGTGATCTCCAGCTAAAGGTACAGGTCGCTTGGACACATTTTGAAGCAGTCAGTACTATCTAATTTGAAAATGCAGGAACGAAAATCTACAAGAAGCTAGTGTGAGAGACATCAGATTATGGGGTACTGGTTAATAAGGATGGTAAGTGAATCAGGTAGACCGGGATGAGAAAATTCGAGGAGGATAGGGAGACAGGCAGTATTTACGAGAGAAAAACAGAAAACAGACTGAGAGACTTTTTGCTTTACTTCAGTTTTTCTTGCTGCTGATTTCCTCTTATATAAGTAAGATCGTGGGCTGTTGTCCTTCACTTGGTGGCAAACGGATTTGTTTGCACATGTAGGTGTTTGTTGGGCTAATTATCACGTTTAGTTGTAATATTGTTGTTCGGAGAAATATGTATTAGGTTGGTTCATAAGTTCGTAGAGTTTTTGCATAAGCTTAATAAACACAACAGATAAAAATAACAGAGACTTTAGTCATCGATAATTTATTCTCCTTCACTATTTAGAACAGTCTGACAACAGTCTGTCGTAACTTTTCGATTCCGCGCTGCAGTAACAATATTGTTTTAAGGCGAAGAATTCGTCGAGTCATGTTCAGAGCGTATTTTTATCCGGAAAGGAATTTCCTTGAAGGCTGTTCGATACACGGCGGGAAAGGTGAAAATCAGGGTTGCTAGATCAATTGAGTAAGGTGGGTGCGGGGTGACTCTCCAGTCCAACTCCTGTACAGTCTCTTTTGTCAGTCTAGCAGAAACCTGGCGGGCGATACCGTGGAGTAGCATAACTTAACGTTCCCTTCCTGGTAGTTCTCCTTGGACTGCGTCTCGAAGACGTCTCAATTGCTGACGATAAATATCAGCCGTGATGGTTATACCTCGGGGAAGCAATTCGTAGTACGCCACACCGTCGCTGTACCACCAGATACATAACATTATCTTTTGTGGATACGCGCAGGTCTTATTACGGGGAGTTTATGTTTTGTTTTGCCTCAGCCATTCCATTCTTTTCCTTGTGTAAGCATAAAAACACCATTTATCGTCACTAGTAACGATACGCGATAGGAATGGTCGGTTTTGTTCACGAGCCAATTGATGACGAGCAAGCAGAGATGCATCCGCAAATTTTTATAGTTTTGGCTTAGAGCATGCAGTACCCGTACACTCGATTTCTGAACCTACCGCATTGCATGCACATTTCGCACGGTGGTGGAGTGATCACAGTTCATTACGTTCGCCAGTTGTCCGGTACACTCATTTGGATAATTGTGGATCAATGCGTTTAAAGGATCTTCATCAAACCCCGAAAGTCTTCCTGAACCTGGAAAGTCACTTATATGAAAACGGTCCTCCTTAAAACAAGAAAACCATTTTCTTGCCGTACTCTGTCCAATGGCGTTATTCCTATACACGATTTACGTTGTACGAATAACCTTGTCGTAACCAGTTATTATTTCTGTCATCGCGGAATTGTGACGGATGTGACCTGTAATTGTTGTGCTCCTGTTTTCGCGTTCCGCGATTGTCAGTGTGAATTTCCAATTCTTGTAACAGTCCTTGAAAAGACTCAGTGTCGTCTTTGCAACGTCCTGCCAAAATAATATGTCGTAAATGTTCAGGCAATTTGATTAAGGAAATGCGGATGAGTTCTGAGGGGCTGTATGGGTTTGAAAGATACTGATTCTTATGTAACATGTCTTAGAAATATTTGAAAAGACTGGAAAATTGAGATTGTTCGGATTGTTTCATCATTATGATGCTATGTTTTACTCTGTCTTGTGTAGCTTGAGACCAATATGCTGAGAGGAAGGCATGATAAAATAGTCCTTCACTGTGACAATCGTGAATGACTGATCGCATTCTTACAGCTGGTTCATTCTCTAAGTAGCCGCACATAAATTCTAACCTGTGCTCCAATGACCAGTTGGGAGGAAAACAATGAGAGAATTGATGGAGCCATGCTTGTGGATGAATGTCGTTGCCAGAATTCTTAAATGTTTTGAATTTACGTGTAGTAATGAACAGCTTACCGGTGATTGTTACTTCGTTTCGGCGGTTCCATCTCAAAATTCAGTGCGCCTTGCCAATTTCTTTGATAATTTCCGAAGTGCCCTGTGTTATTATTTTGTGACTTTCCTTATTTCTATGTCCCTCTTCCCGTGTTGGAGGGCGAGTCTCCTCTGAAATATGTAATTCTTGTATTACCTGCGTCAACTGATCTTGTACTTCTTGGATTTCTTTTTTGTACTGTGTATTGATTTGATTTTGATTGTGTTTGAATTTTCTAATTTGTTCATACTGTTCTGTGTCAGCGAAGGCTACGGGTCTTGTGTCATTCAGATCATCATCTCCTTTTGTAGATAAGTTAGTGAACTGATCCGAAAGTTCGGCTACTTTATCCGTCAATGAACTGATTTCCTCAGTGTGTTTTTCTGAACCAAGTTTCAAAGTGTCCATTTGTGTTGAAATCGTATCTACTGTGTCCTTTAAGTTTTCCCGAGTTTTAGCAAGTTGCGTAACCGAATCGGTAGATGCAACTGAGTCAATTTTAGCTTTCAAGGCGTCGTGATTTTCATGAACAATAGTTCGCAGTTCTTTTATGGCTGCTTCGTGATTCTGTAATGAATTTTCATGACGCGAAAAAATAGTTTGAAAATGCTAACAAAGTTTTTACGGCATTACGGACTTTTTGACGTTTAGATTCGATTTTAAGTAACTCAGCAGTTAAACCTTCACGTGTTTGTTCAAGCGTGGTGTCTAACTTTTGAAGCTGTTGCTGTGACTGTTTTTGATTTTGTTCCATTCCGTTTAACTTTTGAAGATTTTTTTCCACTGTGTCTAACTTTTGCTGTCTGTGTCTCTGATTTTGTTCCATTGCGTCTAACGTTTGAAGATTTTGTCTCATTTGTTTCTGATTTTGTTCAAGCGTTGTGTCTATCTTTTGTCCCATTCGTTGCATTAACTGTAATAACAATGCACTGGTGTGGGAAACATGTTCCTCAGTGCTATTCGGCAGTGCATTTGAACCGGCAATATTCGCATTTTGAAAAGCAGAAGATGTGTCTTGACTTATTAGAAAAATGGTGAGGACGCAAAACCTGACTCTACAGTATTTGCAAGATTGTGTCCTGTCATTTCGGAATCCTGAGGCGAGCTGTTGCCGACCGATCGATCGATAATGCTTCCCTGTTCACTATTTGTTTCACTGTCTACACCATTATTTGCAGCCCGCTCCATTTCCCTACGCACAATTACCAAATTGCTACTTTGAATGTCTGTTAATTCATTACACGGTGGTGCTGATAAGCTACGCTCGTCGTCACTATCATTTCTCAATTTACTTTGGAGCCTAGTGTTACGTTTTCACACGCCATTATTGTCGCAATATTTCACACGATAACACAGAAATGCACAATTTGAAGAGCAAAATAAAAAAAAAACACATTAACATAGCAGTGAAAATAATATCTCGTTAATTGCTAGTGCAGCTGCGAAATACTTGGTGCAGATCTACATGCATGCCACAACTGATTTACTGTACAACAATGAAAAACTACAACTACAAAGGAAATTCTCTCTGTAATTACGCGCTAGCAATAAACAATAACTACACTAATTACACAAAGTACAAGAAAAAAATCAGAAGATTACAGTGAGGTATCCTCGGCTAAGAGTCGACATATGAAACGTCCCCTTAAAAAAATTATAAATGACTGCTTAAACTGACGCACAATATTTTTATCGCAACGCAATCTGACTTTCAAAAATCTCTACAAGAGAATGGCCCTGACTAACATTAACCTATACGTTTCACAAATCACTTACCTCAACAATGAAAACCAGCCACAGACTGCACACAGCACAGCCAGTGATTTTCATACAGAGCGCTACGTGGCGTTACCAATGCAAAAAACCTAAACAGCCTATTTACACCTTTACTAATGACGTTTCGTCGTGTACGAAGAGGCGATGCAGTACACCCTTGGATTGTGGGAACACTATGTTAAAAATCAAATGAGCAGATAAAATTAGAAATGAAAAAGTATTAAAAAGCGTATGTGGAAATGGAAATAATTTTTGCTAACCAGAAAGTGGAACAGGCTGGTGATATCGCCGTATTCCTCAGTGATAATTACCTTTACAAAATGGTTCAAATGGCTCTGAGCACTGTGGGACTTAACTTCTGAGGTCATCAGTCCCCTAGAACTTAGAACTACTTAAACCTAACTAACCTAAGGACATCACACACATCCATGCCCGAGGCAGGATTCGAACCTGCAACCGGTGCGGTCGCGCGTTTCCAGACCGTAGCGCCTAGAACCGCTCGGCCGGCTTACCTTTGCAATTAAAGGACTTGCAGACAGGGTAAACTGTGATGGGCAAAGAATTTTGGAATATGTGACAAAATTTAGTGTAACAGTTAACACCATATGGTATGTTACGATGAACAGATTGGAACAGGATGAGAAGAAATGGAGATGTGTATCGACTAGCAGACATTTCTGAGTTAGACTTTCTGTCAGGATGCTACGCTGCAATAAAAAAAGCAAATGATAGTATATGGTAACCAGTGATGCATGACAGTTTCGCTCATGTGTATACGTCGCTAGCGCTAGGTACATGCGACTTGTTCAGAGATACATAGGTTGTGAGCAGAGAGAAGAGTTAAACGGAAAGTGGGGTAAGACTGAACCTTGAGGAAGAGATCTATTCTTTTTACGGTTCCGTACCTCTGTCCGTAGAAACGGAGCTGTTTTCGGATTACTTTATTGTCCGTCCGGGGCAAAATTCCTTGCATGCATCGTAATCAGAATAACACAGACAGTGGAATATCATAATTATCTGCCGATACCGGGCAAGCGACTTTCAACATCTGACATATACGGGAATATACATAATGGACATACGAGTGCAGGTCGTAGACGCATGTTTGACGACATATGGAAGTTTGTGTCTGGTCGTGAGTCGTGCACGGATAGCCAAATGGTAAAGCGAACGCTCGCGATAAGCTGCAAATCCCGGTTCGAGTCCCGGTCCGCCACGAAGTTTCGTTGTCGTCATTCCGTTCTACATCTGATGGTAGCCCTTATTCGCAATTGCGTATTCATTTGACTTGATTCTTAACAGCTGTGGTCGCCACAGTGCCTTTTCCTATGGAAATGCATGCATGTCCAAAGGAACATTGCATCGTAATCAGAATAACACTGGCACTGCAGTATCATATTTATGTAAGATATTTCGATGCTCACAAACTCACTCCTCAAAACCTATAGGGTGTTTCCCTTTGGCTTAGAATCACGAAATTTCGCCAGAAGCAAGAGTTCGCAGTACAACCAAAGGAAAAAATCCGAAAACAGTACTTTTTTAACTATATTACACAAATTTTTTTTGTCATTTGCTATCGAACTGTCTGTCTGTCCGTCTGTTGAGACCCCTTTTTCTGAATAACGGGTGCACATATTAAGTTGAAATTCATGTTACATAGTGAAATATGTGGTTTCTTGCCGGTGTAAGGAATTCAAGCTTCTAAGCCAATGTAGTTAAAGGATACGGCAATTTATAAAACATATTTTGACACTAGCTAAGTCACACATTAGAGCCTATAAGGTACTTCGCGTTGACCTAGAATTATGAAATTTGGCAAGAAGCGAGGTTTCACAATACAAGAAAAGTATTAGATTAGTTTTTCGTTCCATAGATCCGTGCTGAAGAGATCCACGTGGATGTGGAACATGTCAGTATTTTTTTAAAGCTGAAATAACAATACTAGTAGTATGAATATATGCAATACATCATTTGTTTCTATTAAAAAATTCGTTAATGGAGTAGAAGAAGTTGGCCAATAGTAAGTCTTTCAGGCTCCTTTTAAACTGATCTTTATTTTTAACTAAATTTTTTATGTTGGCTGGTAAATTATTGAAGATGAGTGTTCCTGAGTAGTGGACCCCTTTTTGAACTAAAGTAAGTGCTTTTAAGTCCTTGTGCAGATCATTTTTGTTCCTGGTATTGTATGTATGAACTAAGCTCTTTGTTGGAAAAAGAGATATATTGTTTAGGACAAATTTCATTAAGGAGTAAATATACTGAGAGGCAGTTGTTAGTGTACCCAGTTCTTTGAAGAGGTTTCTACAGGACGTCCGTGAATTTACTCCACAAATAATACGTATTACACGCTTTTGGACTCTGAAAACTTTTGTTTGACTAGAAGAGTTACCCCAAAATATTATACCATATAACGTTATGGAACGAAAGTAGGCAAAGTATGCAAGCATTTTCATTTTTATGTCGCCTATGTCAGCTAACACTCGAATTACAAATACAGATTTGTTAAGGCGTTTCTGCAGTTCTGTGGTATGCTCGTAACTGAATTTATCATCAAGTTGTAATCCCTCTTCTATCTGCTCTTACAGGTTCTGGATTGCATATAGTGAGTCTTTTAGAAGTTTGATGTCAGTGAGTTGGCTTTAAACCATTTATTAATATCCATGAAAATATCATTAGCAGATCTTTCTAGAACTACACTCGACATACTATTTATTGCAATACTTGTGTCATCTGCAAACAAAACGAACTGTGCTTCTGCAGTGTAACTGATGAGAGATCATTCATGTACACAAGAACAAGCAATGAATGGCCTTAAGCTGGATCCCTGTGGGATCTTACTTTGTAATTACATGAAACAAAGAAATATTTCTTTTCTCATTTTTTATCCGACGTCAAACATGAAACTAAAACAGTCAGTAGTTCCACATGCAGGTTGACTGAGTCGCAATGGTAGAAGTTAAGCATCAGGCCAAGAATGGTTTTATTGCTCATATGACACATTTCGGAATTTATCCATCGTCAGATACCCAGGAGCGATTACTGCACGTAGATACGGTGTTGCAAGTTGTATGCGCAACGGGCATTCGCCACTGATTGTTACAATAATGGTCGCCTGCTTCCTGCTTGACTGTTTCACATCCATACTATTGAAATCAAAAGGTTCCCGAAAATCTTGGAATCCCTGGGACAGATATCTTGCCAGTGTCGATGTTAATAACAGGCGACAGTGGTCGAGAATTTCGATGCCCAGAATGGTTGAACTGTCTATACACACAATTTTGTACACAATCCACAGTGGGCGAGTTCTACTCGCTCATGGCCAATTTCTTCGATAATATTGCATTTTTAAGAATAATGACTCGTATCCGACGCGAAGTTGAATCTTAATATAACTTCCTTACGAGATTACGGGAGAATGTCAGAATGAAGCACCGCGAAAAACATGATAGACGTGACGTGTAATTTTGGTATCTGAATCGATTGTGAGTGAGTGAGTGATATTGTAAAGCTGTATCGCAGAAGTTAGGTTATTATCTTTGGTGTGCGCGAAGGCGCAGAGAGAAGATAATGTTAAGCTGTGTTGGAGTGATGAAGTTTTGG